>NC_081829.1:78841260-79031260 GCF_030867095.1 Alligator mississippiensis | reverse complement strand
CTTCAGTTCTTTGCCAATCCCTGTAAGTTGCAAGTCTATAATAACTGTCTTTGTAGGCTTCTAAATGATGGCCTTAAAAAAAAAATCCCCCTTCTGGAAAGTTCAATGAGAGTGTCCAAACTTGTCCTAGTATCTCCCTTCAGGATGACGGTATTTTATTATGCCTATTTAAAGGTTCACCTAAATCTATTTCCATAACCAAATCAAATGTGTTTTTTGGGAGCAAGGGCTATATTCTACTTTTAATCAATGCTCACAAAAATAATGGCATTTTTGTGTATGGATTCGGAGCAGCATGGGTCTCTAAAGCAGCCTCCAAAATGAGCTGTTGTAGAAAACAATTGCTATGGATTTGAGAAAGTGTTCCACCAAACCATATCCTGAGGTATATTCAATAAAAATCATTGTTTGTTTCCATGGTTGTGCTTATGCAAATGTCACTATGCCACCAATGTGCATTTAAAGGTTACTTTCCAAGCATACACTTTTCATCTGTTTTATCTAAAATTGAGTTTTCAGTGAATACTGCCTGCCTGATTAGCAAACCTGAAACTGACAATGACTGGTATGTTCCAGGAGAACAATGAAGTCACAGCCATTTAAAATGAAGGGAAAATAATTCAAAAGTTTAAGGATTATACTTTATTCATACTGTGATCTCTCAGCAAAAATGTCTCAAGGATGTGTGTTTATCTTGGTCTGGGCCCACTTTAGCAGTTTTTACCCTTTGGCTTCACCTCAAGCAAAACAATATCAAGTGAGCCAAAAGTGATGATAAACACACACACACAGAGCTCTGAAGTTATTACTTCCTAAGCAGAGGAAAGGTTTTGCTAGCAAAGTACTTGGAGTTAGTTTCATTCCCAACAACTTCAAATGACAGGTTTATTGTTAAATCAAATCAATTAATCACTTCAACTGTCTTTAGTTGCTAGAAATGAAAGGATTTTTACATTTCATCTGCCAAAAATAATGAGAGAACTGTAAGAAGGTTGCAAAACCTAGGATTTCAAATAAAAATTAAACATAATGGACCTAATTTTGCCCTGGGCAGATATTCTGGGGCAATATCCAGTGACTTCAGAGTGAATTTCACAAATGTTACTGAGGAGGTTATTCCAAGAATATTATATATTAGGTATCTACCTCTGATTTGTGCAGTCTCTCAATTTCTCACATTCTCTCTCTTTCTGTATGTACAAATACATACAGAGATACAGAAAATAACAATGGCCTTTTTTATATTCTTCATAATCCTTACCTCTTTCTGTAAAAGAATTTCTTGGCAACCTTAAAAGGGGGGAATCATTTGAAATAAGTGCAGTAGAGGTTAATATTTTGAAAAGCTTAACTAAATTCTTTATATTCAGGAAAATTGGATTTTCCCCCACACATTTCCTGTTGTAAATGGACAGAATTTTGTGGCCTCTGGAGTTAGAGAAAAGGTATAGGGAACATTCTGATGAGGTAAAAGGAGGAGTAATTTAATTGTCTAACTCCTTCTGTGCTAGAGAATATCAGACAGATGGGGAGGATAAAACAAGGAGCTCAATAATTAATTTTCATGTTCCTCACTAGTGGGACCTCTTTAATCCCTGTTCCTGTGATTATAGAGAAAGGTTGGATTCTGAAGTTTCACTCATTAGCTACGTGTTGTATGAAAATACCTGTATTTTCAAAAGGAATAGTGACAAGAATGAAAAATTTCAGCTATTAAAAATATCCTGGTGTCAGGGACTTTTGTGAAAGAACAAAAACTCTCTGATTCCCTCAGATAAATAATGAAACAGATGGTTGTTGAGAGGTTAAAGGTCAAACCTTCCCTGTTGACTAAAACACAAGGTTGACTTAAAAGATTTTCAGAAGTTATTCAAGATGCAGTACATTAGGCTATGTCTCCTGCCTTTTAATGAAATGTATTGAGCTTCCTTAAAATATTGTAGGTAAGGTGTATGCAAATGACTCATTTTAAGGGGGCTGGCACCTTTCCTAACATTAAACTGTGCTTCTGCAAATGGCATATATAATAAATAATATTGGTGAATAATTAAATGATCTTGTCCAGGGATATTGCTTATCTGAGGGGCTAAATATTAAAATTTAATTGATTTACTGAGTTAACTGTTCATTTTCTGCCTAAATGGGTGGCTGATAGAGTCATCACCAAGTGCTTCCCAGCCTGAAAAACTTATCAATAATGTAATTTAAAAATGAAAAAGCAAACAAACAAAAATACTTTTCCTAAGGTTAAGTCTCTGAATTTCTTAGAAGACTCCTATCAAAGGAGAGGAGTGCATTTTTAAAAGCTGAATATAGACTAACAAATGAGGCAATGCTCTAAATTGTATGATTCAACATAATTTTAGTACAAATTGTGCAATCACTCACACACACAAACATTTCAAGGTAATTTTCGTAAATCCCTATTGTGATCTAATTTCTTATTAAGGAGAATAAAGCAGGCTGGCATTGCAATTAATCAGTCCTTTGCACAGTAGAGCAATTGCTGAAGTTCATTTCATGCTTTTTGCTAGAAATTGAATAGAGTAAAATTTCTGGAATTACTATAAGCAACCTTCACCCAAAGATCTAAGTTTATGTCAAATTTAATTTAAAGCTAGATCAAGTATTTTACTCTTGAAATGGGAGATGAGTAAAAAAAATAGCTGAAGTCTGTGAATCAACTAAATCATACTTGTGTAGTGGGGATTCGAGGCTTTAGTCTATACCAGAAAGTGTAGTAGGGGAAGTAAAAGGTATGCCAGGTGAGTGTAGCTGAAAGTTGTTTTCCAGGTGAGTGTACTCAGTATTCCTTACCCCCTCAATGACTTAACAGTGTCACAAAATGATGGCAGGATCAGCTCCTTCCTCATTTCATCCCCAAAGGATACACATCAGCATAAGATGATGAGAAGTAAAGCACATGGCCAGCACTGGTGGTAGAGGGGACTATGCAAAGTGTCCAGACTGCAAGTTCCTTTATGATGATATAATAAGAGGCTTGGGAAAGAATTGTGTGGAGATTATTAGGAAGCAGCCTGTCTGTCCGAGAGAAATTTTGTTTAAAACAAAATTAAAGAAAAAAAAGTCTTGTTCTTCATTAGGATGAAACATCTGAAATAGTCCCATCCATCCCAGAATATCCAGTAGTGAAGTGGTTGGGACACTTACAGCTGAATCTTCTAAATTCCTGTTAAGACAGGTAGAACAGAGATACATGGGAATCTCACGTGGGTGTCTTAGCCACTGGGCCATTTGCTATTCTGGAAGGAGTGGGACTTTTTCTCCCTCAATTTCTCTGTCTTAAATACCTATTCCAGCCTAAACAAGAGGAATGTTCTTGTTGAACCTGATGCATTTCCACAGAAAAATTTCCATTTCAAAAATGTCATTTTCTATCATCAATATTGGAAAAAAGTTCCTGATCGTGGCTAGGATTGGTGCATCTCTGGCAAAATACTTCTGCACCATCCTTTACTCACAGCAATAGCTGACTAATTTAACCAAGTGTGCATAGTTGATTATGGAAAAAAAGTTGTGATTGTGGCTAAGAAAGCTTCTTGTGTCTTCTGTTCACACCTGCACAAAGGCAGCCACAATCTAACCTATGGAAATTTGACCTGCGGTTTAACGATTAAAGCTGAAATTGCCATTCTGTGGTTATTTATATCAAAGCATTATTTCCACTATGTATGGATGTATGTGTGAATACTCATATTGTCATATATATTGATACAGGGTTAGGATCACTTAAATTAAAATCTCATATTCAGGGCCCTTTTCCTACTATCACCAATGATATTACAAATGATCATACTTACAGCAACAGTCACATGAGTGCAATAAGCAAGACAAGCAAAAAAGAAACACCCCTTGCATTGTTATTTCAAAACAAAAGTTCATTTTCTTTTAAAAGAATTAAAGTAGCTATTCTGTGCTACATGCATATAGATAGAGGGAATTCCATGACTTCAGAGCAGAGGAGAAAAGAAGTTGCAGTTCCATGATTTGATCTAATTTTTTCCAAATACAGAATGACCTGTTACAGCATCCCAGAGAGAATATGAATTAGCCCAGGTCAATAGTAGGTCAAACAGATAGGGTGCTAAAATCCCTTTACTACTTTGTAGTATCTTATGCTAATTCAGTTCCCTTCTCTGTGATAAACAAAGCTAGTTGAAAGTAGATAGCATCACACAGTGATGGGTCCCAAAGCTACAATTTAATACAAACCTAGTAATTCCATTGTACAACATATCCAGTTCATTTAGAAGTGACGAATACTAAAGAAGGTCCAGGATTGAAATGCCTGCCCCATTCAGCAGATATCTTTAAAATATATGTAATACAGCAAAATTTCATTTGGCACATAAACCTAATAGATGTGTTACTCTAATAGAAATGCTTACTGCCCTTTAAAATGGCACTCTAATACAAATCCTAGTTTCTAGGCCTTTATATACTAGTACTATGCTTACTTTAATATGTTCTGAATATGTGCAAAAATATTATTTTCATTTGCCTTTGTGCAAAAAGTGCTACCTCAGGAATGTAATAAGAATTACAACTTTGGTCATGGCAGAACTTTTCATGTGTGCGGGCCAAGAGCCGTCTGAGGCCCTTTTTTCGCGCAGCGGGCAAGCCAATCATTAGCCGCCACGTAGGAATAATTTAGAACTGGCCAATAGTGGGGCACAAATTTGAATATGAATGGTGGGAACTCCTTGCACCGTGCATTTCTCTTTTTGCAACTAAGAAATGCACCCTGCAAAGAAAGCTACGAGTGGTGGGAAATAATTTAGCAGTGCCGAAGCGCACACAAACAAAAATCACACCCTTGGGTTGTGACATCATGCTATTTTATACAATTTCCAAAAATGAGGAGTGCTTCCACTCTTGCAGAATACCATAGTGCTTTGCAACCTAAATCCCAATAATATCCCCAAAATCTATGGAGAAAGCAACTCCATTTAATGGACAACGGTGGCAAGAGTGGTATGGGTCAGGAACACGAAGGCCACTCTGACAGGAAGTATCTGTAACTTCCATGCACATAACAGCCCTCAGAGGTTTAAATTCTCCTTTGCTGCCGCATTCTTATCTCCTCATCCCTCAGATTCTGTAAATCCTGGATTTCCAGCACCAAATCATAGGCCTCTAAATAAACAAAAATAGAAATGTTGTGTAATGGAAATAACATATCTGGGAGAGAAGTTAACAAAGCAAGGTGAATATATAGATCCCAGTAATGCTGAAGGCATCACCAGTATGTTTGCCCCAATAAAGGCAAAAGACCCTTCTCTATTCATTCTCAGCTACCAAACCAAATATCCAATGTATATGGGATGCAATCTTAAAAAAGATCTTAAGAAGCTGAAGAAGTTAATGAAAGGATATGGTTGTACTGCAGACTGGAGTATAATATTGATATCCAATCTACCTTGCGGTGACCTAGCTTGGGTCCTGGAAGTAGTCTCATCATGAAGGCTAATTTACACTGATGAAAATCATTATGTGTTCTTGAAATGCTGCATGATAATGTTTATTATTAACTGTTGCTGCTGTTACATTTGGCTGAGGAAGGAAGATGTGGGAAACTATCTTTAAGAAGCTTTTGCAAGAACTATTTGAAACTTTTCTGTGTTATGCAGAGGCTCCTGCTACATAATCCTGATCGGTTCAGCTCTCATATGCTGAATGAAGCAGAAACTGTCAGATTTCTTGGCACTGAGAGATTGCTGAACTATGCATCTACCACCCAGGATAACAGAGGTAACTCTTGGTTAGTGACAGGGATAGCAGTCCTTCCTGCAGAGTCAAACTGTAAATGTTTTGTGTTTTCCTGCAGCACTGTGAAATTCACTGGCCTTTTTCCACCCCTTAAAAGCCAGCAAAACCATATGTATGTTTTTAGTATTTAAGCTCTTATACCTCTGAGTTTTACTTTAGATTTCAGTGTCCCTGAAATTCCAAGGGTCGTCCCACTACACACCTGGGATGGGAACTTAACACACAGGACTTAAATTCATCAGTGAACAGAGTATTAGAAACCAGGAGTTTGACTGAAGACACAGAGTAGATTAAAAAAAAAAAATAAAGTCCCCAAAGAGAGACATGATAGGTCCTGAGGAACCACAGAAAGAACTTCCCTACCTTCAAAAATTCAAAAAGAAAGCCTCTGGTAATCATTTCTCTATGATTTGAGGTTCTCCTCACCCATCACCACACAGAGTGAAAAATTAAAGCTCTCAGTTGAGTATTTGTCCCTACAACAAGCTCCCAAACTCCTGGGAAGAACCTTCACCTGTGGCTCATTAAGGGTGTGGAAGTTAGTTGGGCAAGGGGCTTCTTTCTGAATGGGAACAGCTGTGCTTTCACTACAGATTTGCAAAGACTTTGAATCTACTGCATACTGGCAAATTTATCTCCTGAGCAAAAGGAAGAATCAAGGCTCCTGGGTTGTTTTGTTTTGCATTGAGGAGGAGGTTTGGCCTTGCAAATACAGAGTTTTTTATTATTTGCCTTATGGAGGAGGAAACAAAGCTGAAAAGTTGGCAATCCAAAGAGGACTCCTGAACAACATTTCCTGGTATGAAGGAAGAAAGGCTAATTTAAGCAAACTAACCAAAATGTCCCTACTGCCAGGTGAATAGAAATTACTTTTATGGTTGTCAATATGACATTGGTAGTGCCAGAGACAAAGATATTATTTGAAATGCTTGCATCATTTGGATGAAATCTGTTTTTACAATTGTAACATAAGATTATGACATGATATTATTGATTTGATGTTGACACCGAAAAAAATCAACCATGTGCACAGTCTAGATGAATCAAGTCTAATGAATATAGAAGGCTGCAGCGTGAAAGATGTTTGGCCAGTTGTCAATATTTTAGAGGTCTGTTATGATTTCTGCTCCTTATCATAGTTATAGTGCTTATCTTCTCTGTTGGAAAAGGCCTTGAACACTAGATGTTAAATTTTGATTTACAAAGGCAGGAAACTAACTATGAAAAAATCTTGGACCTTATTCCAGCTCTTACACAAGACCTGAATACCTAAAAACATTTTACAGTTCACTCAAGAAAACGTCTGTGTTACATGATCTCCTTTTCTCTAGCTACATCCTCTATGGCAGAGGTAGGAAAAATGGCAGATCCTCCCAGCAGCCAGAATCTATTTCCTAACAGCCCCTGCCGACATCGCTGTGGCCGGTTTCCATGGAGACCCCAGAAGCAGCAAAGCCATGACAATGCAGGACCGGGGTTTCCATGGAGATGGGCCCCAGCAGCACTGGCAGGGTGCACATCTGGGTAGGGAGCTGCTCCAGGGCTGGGGCTGGGATCTTGCAATGGTGACAGCATGATCCAGAGGCTGCCTGCAACCAGCAGATTGCAGTTCTGCCCTAACTCCAGACCATGTTGTCACCCAGCCCCAGAGCAGCTCCTCACCCAGTCTTGCACCCTGCTTGCACTGCTGGGGCCAGTCTCTGTGGAAACCCTGATCCCATGCTGTCATGGCTCCGCTGCTTCTGGGGTCTCCAAGGAAACCAACTGCAATGATGAGGGCAGGGGTTGCTGGGAAACAGAGTCCGCCACAAGCCTGATCTGGCCCACCAGCCAGAATTTGCCCACACCTGCTCTATGGTTTAAGGTTATTGTTCTGTATTTGCTTTCAGTTTTTTATGTTGTTTTGTTGGCTGCAAAGGACCAACTCATGGGATCATAATAAATTCTAGTTTATTGGATGGGATATAAAGTTACCAATAAAATCATGAATGCAAACTTTGAGTTATGGGTGGTACTGGTCACCTTAGCACATACACACATGTACACTCACTCATTCAGACCCATGTAGTATAGTATATAGTAGCTGGTGTAATGATTGAGAGAGCACTGGTGTCAGTATATCTACCTATCCGAGGCCCTGGAGTCCACTGTTGACAGTCAGCTTCCTTCAAGGTGATGTCTTCTCCAGAAGGGGTTGCCTGCTTGTCCTTCTGTCTCAGTAGGTCAGGTGCTGGATCAGAGGGTGCCCCTGAGGGTCACGCTTCACTGCCTTTTATCCCTTTCTGGCAGATTTGTGTGATCCACCAGCATCATCTTGGCTACCCAATCTGGAGGTCACTGTCCCATGTGGGTCTTGAGTAGTACCTGACAACTGTTAGTCACAGGTGTTTTGCCTGCTAGTAGTACAGTTTCGGGAGTCAGTTTGTGATTTTGATTAATTAACAATGTTATTATTAAGGGTTGCAGGAACAGTAAATAGGGTAGGTGCTCAGTTCCACCTAAAGAATCAGTTCTTTAGCTTGATTAGCTTAAAATGGAGTTCCTTTTTAGTTACCTACTGATGATCATCATTCACTCGCATTCACTCAAGGGACCGCCCAATATAACAGATTTTATCACTTTACAATTACAAGTTCAATGCAGTTTTAACAGTGGTCCAAGGTGTAACTTCATTCTACAGGGAGTACATTTCTGAAGAGTTTAAAAGTATAAAATATAAAATACAAAATGCCATGGTAAAGACAAGACAGATGAAATATAAAAATGCAGTGTGAGGAATATATAAAAATACAGTGTGAGGTAGTGAGGATCAAAGGCTACTGGGGACATTAGCACCAGGATAGATTAACAGTCTTTGCAGTGGATATTTTAGTTCTTTTGTTTTCTTTAGTAACACTGAGCTTAATTGATATGTATATGTAGTTTCTAGGTTTCTCCTACAGAAAGCTACTTCAGCTTTTTGGCTTGCTCTGAGCCTTGCCACAGCCATGCAATGAGTGTGCTAGGTCTCTGCCAATACTTAGATTGAAAAAGAAATGCACAACTTGCTGTAACTTGAGACCATTGCTTCTTGTTCTGTCATCTGTCACCACTGAGAACAGTCTAGCTCCATCCTCTTTGGAACTGCCCTTCAGGTACCTGAAGTCTGCTATTAAATCCCCTCTCAGTCTTCTCTTCTTTAGAGAAATAGAGGCTAAATAAGCCCAATTCCCTCAGCTGTGCCCGAGCCCCCTCACCATTTTTGCTGCCCTCTGCTGGACTCTCTTCAATATCTCCACATCTTTCTGTGGGCCCAGAATCTCCTAAGCATTTCAGATGACAAGAGGAAAAAGTGGTGTACTATCTTTAATCATTTCTCAAAGTTTTCCTCTCTCTCCTCTCTTACTTGTTACTTGGCCCATTTTTCTGTTCACAAATGCATGCAACCATTTCCAAACTCTTAGAGAGGTTGTTTTGTGTTTCTGGGGGCATATTAAGGCCTATATTGAATTTAACTGTAAAGTCTTTGGGGAAAATGTTACTTTGTTCTCCATTGCAGTGTACACCTTACACACAAATCAATTACCCTTAAAGTGCAGAGTTGCTTAAACTTTTAGAAACACTGGCCTAAATGTGATATTGTTAGCATTCTCATAGAAGCAATGTTCTCAGCCTCTCAACTAATCATGCACACAGCGCTGATTGCTTTGGTAAATCATAAACAAATTCCAATGTGCAAGTAGCTTCACAGGAGGTGCAAGTTTTTTCTTAGGCTTAATTTTCCTAGGTGTAATATGGAGCACACTTTCTGTGATCTGGTCATAAAAAACCATATCTGTCCATTGCATGCAAAGCAATAAAACTACTCAATGTTTAAAGATGCAAAAACATTTCAGAACTGCTTTGGGCCATGTCTACCTAAAATTTGTTTTGTCACAAATGCCCAATTTTCCCTGACACTTCTGCCAAGGAAATGGCAACAAAAATAGCAGAAGATTTGGTAGAGAGCATTTTATTCAAGCCTAAAATGCTACATGTTCTTGGGGAAAAAAAACAAGCCTTTTCCAGTTTCCTAGCTTGGTGCATAAGACTTTAACGAGTCACATCTGGTTCTTCTTCACGTCATGTTACATTATGAATCTTTATGGGCAATTAACTGGTTGGGTATGAAAACACCCACACTAGTAATGGGTCAATGGGCACATCCAGTTTCAAAATTCAGCTCAATTGTTAAGTCTGTCTCCAAAGAAAAAGCATACTATTTTCATTCTGATGAACTTGATGAGACAGTGTTAGAGTAAGCAGTAAACAGAAAACTTTCTCTCATAATCCAACCAGCTTCTGGGAATGGCTAGAGTTCTTCCTTCTCTATTTTATGTTAAGGAAACCTCCAATAAAAACAAAGGTTTCTATGTAATTAAATAATCATGGTCAAAAAAATAATTCCTGGAAATGATCAGTTCAGCTGAAACCTTGTTTGTTTCATAGTATTATTAAATAGGCTCAGCCTTAGAACTCATCTTGGCTTTAGTGGGAGTCCCAGAGCCAGAATCTCCCACCCAACTTTAAAAAATAGGAAAAAAAATGTCAAATTCTATCATCATTTTTACATTTGTAGTCCATGATTCCCAAACCAGTCTTATGTATGGTTCCTAGTTTCTTTTTCTACAGCTTTCTTTCCTATGTCCATATCAGAAATGCTGCTGGAGGGAAAAAATCTCCATGTCCTAATTCTGTGTGATGAGCCCCCAGGTTCCTGTACCTTATTCAAATAGTGTAATGTTATCAGTTTCATAAACCACTGACCTGATTTTCTTCCCAGAGCAGTTTTACATTATAATCAAGATGGAGGAATTACGCCCCCACACACACTTTTTTAAAGGGAAACGGTGGAGAAGTTGCTATTTAAGAAGCAGGGCCACTAGTGTTCATACTTCATGTCAGTATCCATGACCAAAAAATGTGTTGAATGTTGAAGTGTAATAACACTTCATTCTTTGCCTTCCCAGCATTCCCTTTCAGATCTATGAAGAAGCTATAATTTTTGCATACAATGGAAATCTTTATTTAAAAAGAAACGGACTCTTAATTTAGTCATTTTGGGGGCAATTTGAGGCACACAGCAGTATGCATCATTAGTTTAAGTTAGACCTGGTTGTGCATAGGGAAAAGGCACACAAGAAGTTAAACTAAACATGTGAAATCAGATCAGGTCTGAACTGTCTGCTTAAAAAAGTAACATCTCTAGTTTTTACATGAATTTTTAATTTTAGATGACACCTTTGACTGGAAGTGACAGTGGAGCAGATCATTTGTGTAATTACAGCAACAATCATTGAGGAAGGAGAGAATATATCCAAAGCATATAAAACATGAAATGGATTTGATAGTGTATGAACCTTGTAACAAGAGCTGCAAGAACCTCCCGGCTTAGTGAGGCAATAAACCTGGTAATGTCTTGGCTAAACCGGTAGAGACATAAGACTCCCCCCAACCCCCCTCCACTTTTTTTTTCTACCTCTTCAAGTGAAGAACATTATTAATAAGATGAAAAAGTGAACTTGTAATGAGGGTGAAAAGCTTTAACCTTCCCTACTAACAGCAGAAACACTACTACAATGGGCTTGTGTTGGACAAAAGCAAATGGAACTGGTTGCATAGAGAGCATTTAGCATACGGTAGATATCAGGCAAGCTGCCCCATGTAATGCCCATGCCAGATTATAAGTTAGTAGCTAGTATGTAATAGATAAATTAGATGATAAATTGTTTTAAAAAAATTCTCTCATGATGCAAAACCAAACTAATATCATAACTTAATTTTCAAAAAGGTATTTTTAACACATGCAGCCATTATTCTGTGAACTGTTACTATTAAACCTTGATGGCATTCAAGTTGTGTCAATAAATTGTTACTCTTGGAAAATATGACCTGTAATGTATATGTATCTATTTCTAGAATTTCTTGGAATCGCCAAGCAAAACTACCTTCAAAAAAAGAAAAAAGCTTGGGGGTCTTCCAAAGCAAGATTACACTATGATATTGGTTGTTGGAAAAAGGTTTATTAGAATAGTATGAATAAGTCCTTTGTTTGTTTTCTTATACTGTATTTACATGCATAATATGGTGAAAAACAAATGAACAATCATGGGCATAATCATTTGTATACATTTAAAAACTTGGTAATAGTCCTAAAAGTCTGTTTTGAAAAATAGTTTTCCGTTTATCAGCTAATTAAAGATGCTAAAACAAATGCATTTTTTGTTGCTTATGTGAAGATCACAGCTAATTAGCCTTAGTTAAGTAAAGCATATCCTTTGAAAATTAGAGACAAGTTCCTTTGCCCTCTGAAGAATTGTCTGTTATTTACATTGTTAATATTAATATCCTGCAGCCTCTTAACTGTGAGTCAGTGTCATTGGAGACAGCCTTGTAACAAACAAGTCAGATCTCCACTAAAATAATCACTTTTAGCGGGGTTTTTTATTTATTTTTTTCAACAGGTTGAAATAAATGGTGGTGAGTATAGCCTCCCAATTCTAACTTTTAATTCAGATTCAGGCTGAAAGGCTTTGAAATCGTGATACAGCATATTTTATTTGCGAGTCAAGTTTAAGATACGAATTGCAAATGATGCAATTTCACCAGATTCTGGTGTGAGCTACAGGAGTTCAAATCTGGGTGAGCAGCCAGGGTGTAAAGCTTTTTCAAGGGGATGAGGTGGTCCTCTGGTGACACCATTGAGTTTCCGTGGGAGAGGGGGATGTCTGAATGCAATAAGCTTCAGGAGGGTAGAAATTCATTAATGCCTGCGCTGAGTTCTGAGGGCAGGATGCTATTCTTTAACTACTGTTCTAAGTTCATCATGAGATTCATTCTCCCAAATGCCCAGGCTCTCACCCAGTTCTTTGATCTCCTTGCTTGATCATTGCTTGTTGTAGATGGAGCTGACACGTAGAACTTCAGCAAGAGGTATTGTTGGTGTCCCTCTTTGGGCATTTGTTTGCTTGCTTGTTTTTAATAGAATACTTGTCATTTTTTTTTTCATTCTATTTAAAATGTCTTACATAGACCCTTTCATGAAAAATACTTGGATACAAGACAACAGCAATTAAAACATATAGGGTTAAATTTTTTAAAACATCCCAGGGTTTTTTTTACCAGTACTTTGCTTTCTCAGTTGTGTATGCAGTCTTTTACAAGACTGCAGAAGATGCTTGTGCCTGTAGATTATGTAGTTGAAAGACTAAAGGTTGATTGTGGGTTCAAAGTTACAGCCATATAAATAACCAGTAATGTCTCTTAGAAAGTGTTCTAAGACTCTTGTTATGACCATCAGGCAGAATGAGTCTCGAAGGTGTAATCTTAAGCTGAGGATGTTGTCTCACTGGCTCCAGAAAGGTGACATCACAGTACAAAAGAGGAAGCGCACAAGAGTCCTTAAATGTTACGACACAAGATACGAAAGACATCGATCTTTTCTGTCCCTGGCGCCTTAGTTTGTCATTAACTTCTTGAACTACCAATGGCGATAACTGGACAATGCTTGGCAGGCAGGTATTGTGTGCATGTGATTCTTGGAAAGCAGGACAGAATGTCAGCCTGTTGGAGCTTGTGGAGTTTCATTAGTTGCCAACCCAAGTAAAGTCCAGTAAAGCTCAAAAATCCAGCCTTCAAGTGGCAAAAGCAAGTATAGGTATCAATGGTAAGTAGTAGAAGGGCAGGACAGATAATAAGAAAATTATAAGAAGTGTCAATAAGGCCGACAGAGCATATTGACATATACAAGAATATTGAAAAACAGGAATTAAGAGTTTTATGAAAAAATATGTACTAATTCATACAGTTCTTTTTACTGTATGAAAGTATGCAGTGTTGAACATGAATTTTTATTACTATTTGTATCCTGCAGGCAGGGTGCTAGGCACTCCAAATCTATAATACTTAGCCTGAAGAACTTTGTCTAGTACCACAGGGCAGCATATAAAGGGATGTGGTCAAAAATGCATAGTGTACATATACATTATTTTTTGACTATGCATTTCTGATTAGGTTTCAATTTCTGATTTCACACTGGTGTTAAGAATACAGTAGTTCCATTGGAATTAATTGTAATTCATGATTTTGGCTTGTATGGGCCTATAGTAATAATTTGCCATAGGAACTGAATATAACTGACAACTTGTAGCCAAAACATTTTAAAGCTGCTTAGTAGATTTGGATGCCTATTTCCCATTATCTGAAAGGGATTTTGATGGTCAGTTCCCAAGACATCCTCAGAAGTACGGAAAATCATATAGGTTTAAAATGAGATTTTCAAAGTCACCTATACCTTGCCTCATTGTTTATGAAGTTGAATGAAAGCATGGTTTCTGGGGTGTGATAATTTTATACCAGAATAAATCGTGTATAAGTTAAAATCCCTGGAACCTTCAAGGTGGTAAGAGTAATATACTGGGGAATGTTTAACAAGATCACTGAAAAGATTACTGGTTCAATAAATGCAGATTTTTATCTTGGCTTCTTTGAGAGAAGGAAGACATCAAGGGATTGAAGAGAAGCAAATACAACCCCAGTCTGTAAGAAAAGGATTTGGAAAAAGAGCCAGGAAATAATAGACCAGCACATCTGACCTTGGTGGTAGGCAAACTCTAGAAACATTAATAAAGGATGAGATCACAAAACATCTGGAGAAATAAACTAGTCAGTATGGTTTCATAAAGGGTAAATCCTGTCTGACAAATCTGGTGGATTTTTTTTTTTTAAGGACGATAATGCAGAAAGCAGACATAAGTGATGCACTGGACAGAATGAATTCTGTTTGGATTCTGGGTACCGTTTTGAATGGGAAAAGGAATATTCAGGTAAGGATGGGAGGATTAAATAGTTATGCTATGAGAGTATAGGCTACATAAGAAAAAGGAGAATTACTTGTGATGAGGACTGCACTCAGAAATTTGCCCTCAGTAGAATTTCTTTTTTTTTTTCATACAAAAATGAGTAGGGAATAGTTATTTCAAGTGTAGCTTCCAAATTTGTGGCTGATGCCTTACTGGGTTGACAGGTAAATAAAATGGAGGTCTAGAATGATCTTCCAAGCAAAAGAGGGAAGGAATGGAACAAAAGTGGCTCATTTTGTTGACATGAGTGGTAGATTTTAATGTTTGCAACTCCAAATAGAAAGGATATATATTAAAGTGAGACAAGACACCTAGGACTGATAGTCAACAGAAGCATAAAACCAGCCCCAGAAAGTACTATTCTGTGCATTCTGTCAAAATAGTAGAGGCATAAAACTAAAGTTGGAAGAAGTAAGTTGGAAGTTTAAAGTTGGAAGCATATTGTAAAGCATTTATCAGACCACATTTAGATTCCTGTACCCAAGTCAGGATATGTACCATAGAATGGACATCCTGGGGATTGAAAGGGGCCAGAGGACAACAAAAAG
Source organism: Alligator mississippiensis (assembly GCF_030867095.1). Taxonomy (NCBI): domain Eukaryota; kingdom Metazoa; phylum Chordata; order Crocodylia; family Alligatoridae; genus Alligator; species Alligator mississippiensis. Next base: position 79,016,043 of record NC_081829.1, on the reverse strand, counting down.
AATGATAAAAGTGTTCATGAACTTTGTATATCTAGAAAGGCTGGGAAACCTGGAAATGTATTCACTTGGGAGAAAAATAGACTGTTTAAAAATTATATGATTTGAAGTTTTCAAGATGCTGAAGAGGGCTAGAGAGAGTAGATGTAGTGCAGATAAACTCTTTAATACTAAAACCCAGAATTCATGCACATTAATCTATATATAAAGAAAACAGTAGGAAAAACAGGAATATAGGCACATTTTATTCAAGCAGAGCAGGAAAAAATATTGAATTGTTGACCCAGGGCAAAAGAAGAAGCAGCTTTCCTTGCTTTATAATCACACTGAAAAAATAACTAGAGGTGTACTGAACAGAAAAGAACAGCACTGGCCATTACTGAATTAATCCATATCTCATAGTGTTAAATAGGAAGTATTAGGATATGCTTTGTTTGTGGAAGAATTTTCAATCTACTGACTTCATAGTCAGTAATGGTAGGGTTAGCTAGTATTTGAATTAGCTGCACAAGGGGTACAAGGAAAGGGCAAGAGTTCTACGTGAAGGAATTATCTTGATATAAAAGCCATATCCTTTGTTGCTTGACATATCCACATCATTCCCAGAGGCCATTTTTACTTTGTGTCCCAGCTGTCAAAAAGACAACATCACATATGTGGTATCAGGTGGAAAACTAAACAAAAACACTGAAAGCACCTTAAAATTATTTAAAAAAAATAAAGAAGTCCTTAAGTATTTTTATAATTATAACCAAGGATCCCTACACCCCCGGATGCTTTTGCACATTAAGGCAATTTAAAATGAGATCACCGCAAACTAAAAATGTGTACGAATGTGGTCTCTGCAGAACTGAGGCAAATCGAAAAAGGGAGGAAAAAACATCTATTCTAAAATATGATTCATTGAGTCAGGGGAAGGCACGTGTATTATGACCTACAGTAATTATCTAGATGAGATCTTATTAATTTTACTGTTGATCCACAAAAACTCTTGCTGTGTGTATGACCTGCAAATTAGTCCATTTGCAAGACTGCTACCAGTGCACTGATTTATGCAAGAACAACATTAAAAAGGAGAAGGGAAAGCACACTTTTTTTTTCATAATAAGAGTTGCATGCATGTTTTCTCATTCAATGTGTACTGAACTTTATGCACAAAAATAGAAATACCACTGTTCCTTCATGCTCAGTGACATTGTTGATGTGATGTGAGCCAGAACAGGCAGACAGAACATCCTCCTCTCTGTTTTAAGAATCAGTTTTTCCATCAGATCATATGAGCACATAAAACCACGATCACATTTTTTGTTAGTGTGATTCAAAACCACTTATAAAATAGGCTGTTATATTTATTAGTGCAAACAATGGGAAACTAATGGGGCTAAAATAAGAATCTGGTTGAACCTTTAAATAAATCTCTTATCTAACCTAGAGGAAACAAGCATTTCTTGGGGTCTGAATTTTGTTCAGATCCTCATTTTTACTTCATCTGCCCTTGTCTTCCTGTTTTTATCCAAGACTGGGGACTCCAAAGCATTATTATTATTTTATTTTATTGTTTTACAAAAAAGTCTGTTCTGTTATTTATTACCTGACTGCACAATCTGGAAGTGTTGAAAACCCTGCAAAAATGTGGTCAGTTCTCTGACCATATTTGCAGACCCAGGAAATATAGATAGATCACAAGTACTTTGAGTATATAGGTACACAATAATTAAATCTAAGACCTTTTGGGGTTGTCTTCCATCATTTTTAGTTCATCTTAAAGACTATTTCTTATTTACACTGTAGGAGAATACCAGAAATTTCCTGTTTTTTTCCAGGAATTATTTCAGCCCAGTTATCATCCATGACATGAGTGGCTGTCCTTCCATGCAAGTAACTCATCCTGTCTTGGGGAGTGTTATATGAGCCTGCTTTATACTGCAGGTGCCTAACTTCCGAAACCATTTTAAAGTGATTTCTTCATGTGCCTATTAAATCCACTAAACTGCTTCTAAGAACTGAAAGCTACAATGTAAAGGAGAAGGCCTTCTTTTTACCCACTCTTCTGCTTTTTGCAAATTTTAATTTCTCCATACTATCTTCTGCAATCAGGCATTCGCATCTGGCACCCAAGCAAACAGTCAATTTCTTTCCCTTTTCATGTGACATCTGCAGTCTATGACTGGACATTTTGTTAATGGGAGATTGTGAGAAGAAAAGCTGTAATTCAAGCATCGCTCAGTTTTAAAGGGTATAGGTTGTAGCTGTGTTGGTCTAAGGGCATAGAAACTTGTCTGCACAGTTTTAAAGCATTTTATAACTGTGGTGATACATAACCAGAAAAAGGATTTCAAAATTATCAGGTCTTTTAAGATTATAGGGAAACCCATGCCCTATAGAAGCCAATACGATTTCACCCCATGGTTTTCAGTTAGCCTTGGCTGCCTTGGAGTGATTGTACCTACTTCCTATTTTTTCAGTAACCATGTACTGTATGTGTGACTGAAGCTGTATGAAAATGGCTCATCCTGTTACATGGGGTGTTATGACCTGCCTAATCAAGTTCCATGCAATTCTCACCCGTAGAATGTGATAGAAATTGGTACACATTTTAAATCTGTCATGCCTTTTTTTGTTCCAGATAAAAGTATGTTGATTTGCCAACCCCAACTGTGAAATGTTCCTACTGCCTGAACTATTTTCTACACAACACTTGTTTTCTTTGGAAAAGCTTTTTTCTATTGATCTGAATTGACTTGTGCAGAAAAGCATTGTGAGTTCAATACTATGCACTTACTGAGAGCTACAGTGCAATGCAAAGGGAAGCTCTTTTGTGTGTATGTGCAGTGTATGTATTTTAAGACATGTCTCACTATGTTGGGAGTTGATCTGATTTTGCATTCAGACCAGTGAAGAGCAGTCAATTAAAGATTTTTTTAAACACTTTGAAAGGAAGTATGAACTCACTAGAATTAAAATCTTTCCAGTGAAATGGGATCTTAATCTGAACCTCTCCCCAGCATTCAAAGTCAAACTTACCTGAATTTCAGGTTTGAGAATATGTAGCTTCTTTTAATTTTCACACCTGGTATCAGTCAGCAGTAACCAGAAAAGATATGCTTGTTCTAGTTTTCATTTGGCTGATATAAAGAAAAAGCTGCATCTTTTTATGAACTTTTTGTTTCATATCATGTAGCGAAGTCAACTTGCTATATGATATAAACTTGGATAAGCGCAGGATAAGAATCTCAACTCTTCATTATCTGCACCAAACCTCTGAACACTTTAAGATTCACAGGTGACAACTAAAAACATTTTGCTAATGTTTTAACAATTGAAGTATTTATACAAGCATAATGAGCAGTACTTGGCTTTTGATAAATGTTCTTCTAAGCGCACTGTAAGAGATACTCTTATAAATCTGCAAACTGCAGAAACAAAGCTTTCTTCACCTTGGCCAGTGTCAAACCCAAAGAAAACTATAAAAATAGCTTAAACTTTTGTTTAGTTGGTGTTCAACAAAGGTATGTCTCTCTCCTTTTGAGCTGCAAGAAGAACGTAGTGTTTGCATCCACAGTAATAGAGAGAAGCGGGCAGAGGGGTATTGTCTGGTTCAGGGCCATAGTCAAGTAGGCTAAAAGTAGCCCAGTCAGGGATGGGGGCACTGGGGTAGGAACAGCACAGCCTCAGGACTGAGATGAGTAGCTGGGCTTTCTCAGCCCTGGGGTGGTGCTACAAATATGTGCAGGCATTCATTAGTTTGAGTTAACCCAGGTCAATCTAAAGTTAGTTCACCTTCTGAGATGAACTAATTTAGATCGGGCACACCATTTTTAGGGTGATTTACGTGCTGTGAATACCTGCATGCCTGGACATTTGTTAGGTCAATCTAAATATAATGCTTGTACATAACTCATTGAATCCACCATTTTGTAGTTTCACCCTGTGAACTAGTTACTTCAGAGGAAATTGTGGGGTCGGTAAACACAGACATGCATGAATAAGAAGAACTAAATGAAGAACTTCATTGTGAAACAGTAGGCAACCTCTTCAGTCTCTCCCCTTTCTCCAGCCCCCTCCAACTGAGGAACCATCTCCCAATTCCCAACTTCTATAGCCTTCTAAATAAGTCAATTTCTCTAAATTATAGCTTTTATGACTACAGAACGAAACATGACATTTTGCTGTATTTGTGTAGCTAGGTTCCAATGAGACATTCTTCCATTATGCCACCAATGAATTATTTTTAATTTGACTGGCAACGGTGCCATATTATTTCAGGAAGCAATACTTGATAGAAGCAGATACCTTGCTTCTTGAAGCAGTATGAAAGATTATTGTTCCCTCCACTCTGTATACCACTGCCTCCCAGTGTTCAGTGACATAGAAGCTAAAGAAAGTATTTGAGGACTGCAGCAAATAATATACAAGATATTTCCATTTTGGCTCATCCTTAATTTTATCTGAAATTGTTGTCTTTTTACCTGTCCAGGATAGACTTGTAGCATTACTGTTTGTATTGTTTTAATGTGCAAATGGCAACTTTAAAGAACTGATTTACATAACAAAGAAAGGAAACCTTTCTGCTTAGTCTTCCAAACCAATTTCTATTTTGCTGGTGCATACTGAAGTCTAAGCAATATGTGGATTAATATAGGGGAAGCCTTTCTCAAATTTCTCACCAGTGTTGACAGGGAGATCAGTGTGATGTGCACTCCTGATCCAATGCAAGCTGGGGTCAGAGGATTAGCTTTGCATTTCCTCATGCTGTCATTAGAGACTGCTGAGACACTTCCTCTTGGAGGGCAATGTTGGCACAAGTTCAGGAGTCTCAGTGGTCTGCGTCTGTGAGAGCCAGTGTTGGTTACATCTGGGTAGAGACTTTAACTGTTTCCAACAGTTTAGGAATAAGAGCCAGATTTTGCTGTTATGATGATTCCAGATCCAGCAGGAGCATAAGCTTGGTTTAAGTACATGAGTTTGTTTCTGTTGGACTATTCACCCATTTAAAGTTAGGCATGTGTTTATATATACCTTATTGATCTGGGGAAAGCATGTATCAAAAAGTTATTGCAACAGCCTCTCCTATTATGTTCTAACTAATCACAGTGACTCCCAGGGCACAATGCCTTTTGGATGATGTATCTCTAGGTGGCCTCCAACATGGCTAATGACTGAAATGCCTTTTCAAAGGAGCATAAATGCTTTGAATACAAAAGTCCCATGGATTTGAAATGGAGGTCTGTTGAAAATCCTAGGCTGTGTGTTTATACCAACTATCAAGGTTATCAAAAGTTTCTGGTTATTTTCTTGGTGTCCAGTATGGCATATCTTTAAAGGCATGGGGTTTTTCACGCCTTTAAAGATATTCATGCCTAAAATGTTTTTCATGCCTAAAATGTCTCAAGACAGGCATCCTGTCTCAGTCCTCCAAAATCACAAGTCAGCTTTGAAAATCATGGCCATTGGTAATTTTGGGTATGACATATTCTGAAATAAAGTTTAGAGAAAACTTAAGAAACAATGTTGCTGATCCATCGATTGGGTAGGAGGAGTCACAAAGCCCTTTACAAATGGTGATGAGATAAGATATTTGTCACAGCTGTGAGCTAAATATACTCCCATTTTTATACACAGGAAAAACTGAGGGTACAAGAGGTTGAAGGTGTTGCCTAAGATCAAAAAAGGAAATCCAGGGCAGTCAGGAATGAAACACAAATCTCTTTAGTCCCAGTCCTACAATTCTTGCCCCAAGGAAATGTTTCCCTTTAAAGCACAACAGAGAGAGTTACTCTGAGTGTGTGTGTGTGGGGGGCGGGGGGGGGGGGAGGGGGAGGTGCAGCTTAACTATAGCTGAATTACAATAGTACCAGGATGGAAGCACATGTGACATTCACATGAATACCAAATGAATTCATTATGATCACTGCAATTTCCATGAATACCAAATGAACTTATAATGACTGGACTCTTAAAGAGTTACCATTTTATTAAAAAAATAATGCCAGAAATAATGGGAAAATTAATCTCATTACATTTTGAAGATGTAGTATTTAAACAGAGTACCTGCAAAAGCTTCAAGCAGTTTGAAGCAACGTCTACTGGTTTGTAGATGCATCTTGCATATCTTTTGGCTTGGTAGCACGTGTTTCAAATGCTAAATGGCAAAATAATGAAGAGTGTTTATTTGCTAAATTGGTTTGTTCAAATAGATGTGCATTTCATCTGAATGCATGTTTGCTAAAACAATATTTTGACCATGTTATCACTCTATATTTATCCATTCACGGTGACCTATATACTCCACAGCATCTTCACATCTTGGATCCATGATATACGTTCACACAACAAAGGAAGAGTATTTTCAGATTACATATCTGATTCCATCAGAAACAGAACTTAAACAAATGGACCTACTGGGGTAAGCAGATATGATCATATCTGCAGCTAGTTACTTGCTAGATCGGCAGCTAGTCACTTAACCTCTGCTGAACCTGGATTTGGCAACCCATCCCGCTTTCACTACTTACTTCTCAGTGTAAAGTCAGAACTAACATTACCGCTCATGCAAGTAGATAGAAATGTTGCCCTTGGTGTTGAAACAGAATTGAATATTTGCAAAAATTTATAGGATTTGTGAATGCATGTGATTTGGAATCAGATGGGATGAATTACTTGTACTTATTGACCTTTAATGTGAAGACAGACAGGTGAATCAGAGCAAGGCTTTTCTTACATTCTGGGAAGAGTTACTGAAATGCCAATTAAAAACCGTAATGGGAGCTTGAAAGGAGCTCCTAAGATGAGAAACTTCTAGGTCAGACAGGAGGGTAGCAATAATAATAATACCTAACACATTTCCTTATTTAACTTTGTTTTTTATTGTGTTCAGCCAGCAGCTGAACTTTTTTTCTTGTTTTTTTTTCCCTGTGTAACACAGTCCCTAATTGAGACACATGAAGCTCATAAGAGGCTTTAGACAAGATTCAGCTAGCCACAAAAGTCATTATCTCATTTTCATTTATTAACATGATATTTCCAATGGATTAACAAGGGTTTCCCTTTTGTTGCTTGTGCTGTGCCACTAGCCCTAAAGGGGCTGTTGCTTCCTTCCATCTCAAGTGACTTCTTATTCACATTAGATTACAGTAATGTACATATTACAGGAATGACATTTATTATACTTCTTGAATTAAAATTCCCTATTTGAACTAGCTTTAATTGCTGGGAATAGGATAAAGTGGACTTAAGTGTTGATTTTTTTTTTTTAAAGCAATGAGCTAGAATCAAAATAATTACTGCTAGAACTAGGTGTTTAAAAAGTCCATAGCTTAAATTCACATAAACATGTAGGTGCATTAAGGAGTTGTGAGATTTCTGCGTTGTCATTCTTGGTGCTAATATGATTGTAATGTGGACATTGTTTTTGTGCCAGCTGATAACATTTTAGAAAACAGCCACTTCTTTTTACCTGAAACAGAGTTATTAGTGTGAAAAATGTCAGTGGTCTCCACAGTCCACAGAGCCACGGACAGCAAAGTATTGGTGCAAACATTTACAATAAGCAAGATGACTATGAGCTGTCTCTTTGGGGAAGGGGAGCCTGTGCTTGGCATGTCATACACCTGCAAACAGTAAAATAATGTAAGCTCCAAATCAGCATTTATTATTTTCTTAGTCTCTTCCTCCCGCCCCCACCCCCCACATCTGTTTGTTGTTTTCAAGTAACTTCTTCCCCCTACAGGTCTATGGATTCCTACTGCAATAGAGTTCTTCACTGTGATGTCTCCAGGAAGTATCTGCTACCATTTGAAACATTATTTAAATTCATGCTTTGTATTTTAATTTTAGCTTGTCCATATAAGAGCATTGAAGACTCAGTAAGAGTTTTCTGCATCATCTTCACAAAATATAAAAAAAGCAAGTAAGATCAATGTAATCCTGCTCCATGCTATTTAATTAGTGCAATCCAGGCATGATTTAGAATTAGGGATGTTCCAGGCTGCAAACAGCATGTACTCCCCTGAGTTTAAAAAAATGCTAATGACATATAACACAGGGTTTTTTTTTCATCTTACTGTGTTTGTTTTTAGTTGAAAATATAGGCTCTATCTACAGGTCACTCCCTTATTTATGGGCACCCTGCAGACATGCACAGTAAGAAACATCTGCCAGACTGATTACAGCTGAGATATACAGCTAAAATGTACAGTTACCTACTGTTTTGATTACATAGAGTAGGGGAAAGGCTCCTATAGTTGTATCTTGCCATTTTCAGTTTTCATTCATCTTGCACGCTAATCCCAGTTTGTTCTTGTTTGACCCTGGATGGAGTCATTGGATGGGAAAAATCCCTGGAAGGTTCTGCAGGAAGGATGTCGTTCATTTTTAAGAAATAATCTCTTGATTTAGTTATTTAAGTAAGTCGTAAAATGGTATTGGGTCAGTTATGTATGTCTACCCTGGCATCCTAGCTAGGTTATACTTGGCATAACTATACTCTTCATAACTGTAATGCATTTTATTTGCAATGGATGTAGTAGTTTTCCTCAACTTCATTACTTAAAACTGGTTGATGCTCTTGGTTGCAAGATAAGGAAGAGTGCTTTACCCAGTTTTTCCCCCTAAACCACTATTAAAAACCTAAGGATATGAAAATATTCCAATGGCACAGTGGATCTTATAATAGGAGGAAATACATGTTCCCTTTTCTGTCTCTTCCAAGGAAATATTAGCAGTAACAATTAATACATGAAGATATAACATATATCAAACTATAAAATGTATCCTAATATATCTTCCAAAATGAATTATTATGAAAAAATATTTTAAAGGTGGTTTGGTAATATTTTGGGATTTCTTCTTCTGGGTTCCAAAAGGTCCTCTGAAACATTTCCGACACCATATCTAGGATATTCTGGAAAATATGGTTAGACCATCTCAACTGATCTAGAATGGCTGATAACCATAGTAAAGGTTGCCTTCCTGTTAGCAGGCAAACAGGTCAACTATCTCAATGTAATCTCTTAGGTGTCATATTTTTATTAATTTCTAAGGAAATTTTCATATGGGTCTTTAAGAGAGACTTTCACTCTAGAGAAATCTTAAAATACTGTGTGTCATATTTTAACCATCAATTGTAACATAAAATGTGCTCTCATCTGCAGAGATCCTGGTATTCTCATAAAAATGGCAAATTCTCTGATAAAAACCTCAAAATCTTTGGTTAAAATGAAAGGCCCTGCTAGTGCCCCTCGCCTCCCATGCACAGATCCTGCTTCCCCAGCTCTGCTGTAGAGGGCTCCCAACTGCCAGGGCCATGGGGCCAGGGACCCAGGTCTGCAGTCCCCTGCCCCTGGCAGGAGACAGGCTGGTACAGTGAAGCAGAGTCTGGCTCCCCACTCCTCCAGCTGCCTGCCTGCTGTGGGCTTGGGGAGGGGGACTGCTTCCTGCCATAGCACACACTCCCAGGAGGAAGGGGGTCTTGTGCCCCGCACATCTGTGCAAGGTGCGGGGGCTGTGTGCTGCCCACTGCAGGCTCCCACCCTGCTGCCCTCCACTAGGGCCTCCACAGCCCAGTATGTGCAACCCTGCACTGCAAAGAACAGCGGAGCTGCGCAGAAAGCTGCCTGTCACTGCGAGTTCTGCACTGCCCTGGTGATGTGTCCCCTGCCTGCATGGCTGCAGCGGGGATGGGAGCACGGGGTTGTGCACAGGGGACGCAGGCAGCGTGGAACTTGCAGTGGCAGGCAACTTTCTGCACAGCTCCACCATTCCTTGCGGAGCTGGGTCGTGGATGCTGAGCTGTGGAGGCCCTGGGAGAGGGCAGCAGGGTGGGAAGCATGAGCCTGAAGTGTGCAGCGGGCAGCCCCTGGCCCACACACAGATCTGTGGGGCACAGATCCCCCTGTCTCTCCAGGAGTGCACACAGAGGTGGAGAGTTGGCTCCACCCCTGCCTGAGCCCACAGCACACAGCCTGCTCCGTCCTCACCCCTGGCATAGATCTGGGGGGCATGGGCCCCCCTGCCCCTCCAGGAGTGCATGCAGACAAAGGGAGCTGGCCCCATGCCCCACACACCCTGGACAAGCCACCCACGGTCCCATCCCACTCCCCACTGGGGCCCTGCAGCCTCACCTTATGGCCCAGGCCCCAAGCCCCAGGTACTTCCCAGTGGGCCTCAGCCCCAGCCCTGCTCAACTCCCTCCTTCCCTTGCTGTACAGGCTGCCTGGGGCCATGTGCATGTGCATGTGCATGTGCATGGCATCCCCTGCCTGACTGCCCTCCTACCGCTCCCTCTCAGCCTGCAGAGGGTGCAAAGAACCCTGCCAGCCTGCAGAGGGTTCATTACAAAACTGCAAAATCCACAGGTTTCTTCAGGAAAATGAGAAATCCATATTTGCCTCCAGTAAAAGTTAAAATCCATGGTGTATTCCATTTTTCTGTGGGAAACGGAAAACACAGATCCTTGCTCATCTGCTCGTTTTACAATTTTTTTTGTAATACAAATGCTATTTTAATTAATAAAAATTATGAAATACTTTGCTGGGTTGTGTTTTTACTGAGACAGGTTACAGAACTGCTCCTAAATCATAAAAGTTTTATATTATTTTTTGTTTTCTGTTGAAATTTTTTTGAGTTTTTTTCATTTAATATATTGTAAAAGATTTCCTTACCTTCTTTAGGTTTTACTAATAATACCTTAGATCCTAATATTACCTTTACCAAATTAATTTATTCTTTTTCTCTTATTCTGAGCTTTTCTATATTTTGTATTTTTACAATTTCAGTCAGCAAGGATAGTGAAACCCTAGCTCATTTTCAGGTTAATTTTTTCATGCACTTTCCAAACAGTTGTTTTGCTATAATCCAAGAACCACTGTTGTCTACAACCCCAGTCATGAGAGGGTCACAAAATTGAAGACCTCGAAAATCTAGTACTAGAAGACTAGATTTTCAGCAGAACACATGTATTACAAACTTTGTTCTGAGGATGAAGATGATAAAGAACAGGATTTGCCATTTTGTGGTATCTTGGGTTCATAACCATGAAGAAGGCATCTAAACAAATGAAAAATGGAAGTTAAACTTTTTGGCAATCACCATGTTTTACCCAAATCATGTAAGATTGACAAATTTTATGTTTTGTGGAAGGATTCACATTTGCAAATTATTCAGATGCTAGTATCAGTCTGTATTACATAAATACTATAGACAGATTGACAGAAGTTGTTCAAAACTTATCCCAGAGACTATCAAACGTTTCAGTTACCATGGAGACTGTTTAGATTTGCTTTTGTAACAAAACCTCAAAATGATTTGTTTCTATTCTGTTTCACCTACAGTCATAAGCTTTGCTAACCTAGTTGTCATCACATTGTATCACAGAATTTCTTTTATGATGTAGGCCATATTATTACATTCCATTGCTGTAACTATTTGGTCACATGGTCATTTACAGTGCCCTCCTGGTGTCCTATTGATTCTCAATTGAAGTAATGGAATGTTTCATTCAGAATATAGTCCAAAATGTGTAATTCCTTTTTTAAATAAAGAAAATAATTACTACATGCTTTACAAATCCACAAAGTATGCTTAGCTCTATCTGGAGTGCACAGGTGTTCTCTTGAACCAAGTAAGGTCCCCTCAAAATGAAATGAGTTAGCTATTTCACTTTGACCTGGAAATGATTTGGGTTTACTAAATGGATATCCTACCACCTAGATTTGAATTCTGTCTTGTGTTAGTTGAACTTTATGTTGCAGTTTTTATCAGAGTTTGGAAAAGTGGTCTATTCTCAATAGATCTTAGCAGGAAAGGGTGGCTTTGGCTTGTTCATAGTTGATTATTTTCTAAATAGTCTTGAACATGTAGAATACAATCTGAGTTCAGAGAACATTCCAACAGTTTGCTTCCCATTGAAACATGAAAATCATGTCATTGCTTACTAGTTCAAGCCTCCTTCTTTTAAAAAATATCTTAAACCAGAAAGAAACTTTACAAAGACTTTTTCTCTAGTGCATATGAGTGTCTTGCATATCAGACTTCCATCTCCATACTGTAATTATTAATATAGGGTAGAGAGGTCACCTATGTTTTTGGCAACACTTGCATTCCCATGTATAAATCATGATAAAGTGTATTGCTCTGTAGGGTACACTGATGTTTCCAATTTGCCCTGTATAGAAATCTCTCTCTCTCTCTCTCTCCCCCCACTCTTTAAAAAAATGCCTTTTGTACCAATAACATGGATAAACTCATAGATTTCACAACCAATAAAAATAATATTAATAAAAATGGGGCATTGTAACAAAGTAGATCCTAACTATGCAGCCTAATGTTTCAGTAAGTCTGTGGTGTACATCCTTTTATAGCCAATTAAGTGGATGTTTTATTTCCCTCATTAAAAGTGCAGCTCACAGTCACCATGTTGAATCAATAAGTATGAGCTTGCACATCCTGTGCGCAACCTTTCCTTGAGGCATAGTAGCATTTGTCATCTTTATAATAAAGCTTTCCAATTTTTCTGATTAATATTTAAAAGAAATAACATGACCTGAGGAATATATATATAACACCCTTGTTCGAAGGCATTTTGTACTACACCACTCCTTCTTGTTTAAGGCTAATGCACCATTAGCTCACTTTGTATTTTGCCTCCTTCTAAGAACATTTCTTTTCTTTTTTTTCTCCTTTGTGCAGCTGCAGCCTCCTTACCTTCCTTTTTTCTTTCCAGATATTAGAGAGCTACTTCTGGCTCATCTCTTAGCTCAGTTGTTAACATTATCCTCCCTCTTTATGATGCACAAGTTCTCCTACTTGAGTAGAAATAGATGCTATAGCAATGTCCTCAACATTGTCACCTTAGCAATTAATGGGGCTTCAGTGGTCCATGAAAATACACTTTCTGAATCAACTTGGTGACAGAATAAAGCACTAGCTCTCCAAATGTACCATTAAGTCATGTTTAATACTCTCTTTTAATTTTAGGATTTGATGATCTCTTTTCCACCTAGAAAAATTAGGGTTTAGAGTAAACTAGATCTAAAGTGGTTCTGATCTTGGAATTTGGTTTAGGTACATCTCTGCAAGTTACAATGATTGATTTTTTTTTCCACCCCCCTTCCCACTTCCATAGTTGTCCACAGTAGTAGCATCTGAGGAAGTGAGCTCAAACGTATAAAAGCTTATTAATCTCTGATTTAGTCTGTCTATAAGGTGCATCTCTATCTTACCTTCTGCATGATTTCAGATAAATATGGCTAATTACCTCTCTCTCTCTGGTACTAGTAACCATCCCTGGAAGGATTTGGCAGTTTTCATTTTTATCAGAACTAGGGTTCATATTTGACTGGTCAAATAAAGTTTGGTCAATTAACCAGTCCAATATATCAGTCAAAATTGTAAAAATTGCCAAAAGGTCCAAATAATACACAGAAAAAGCACAATTTTTTCAATAAGAAATGTGCTAAAAAACAACAAAAGGACATATTTCGGTCAGGAAAACTACAAAAATGTAATTTTTTTGTAAAATTGCCCTAATCTTCAACTGGTCAAAAATATGCAGCCAATTAACAAAATTTGACAGGTCAGTTGATTGGCTCACCAACCCTAACCTGAAAAAAGATAAACGTTTGTAACAGTCCTAATTTGTAGGCAAAGGTGGTATGGTGGGACTTCCCGGAAATTTGAAGTATATCCTATCGGATTGGAAACATGATTAGACAAAGTCTCCGTACTAGTCTTGGTAGACCAAGGCAGTTGCTAAGAGAAATGAGTTGAGAGGTGGCCACAAAAGACTTTTTTTGACACATGGGTGAATCCTTGCAAGATCAGCATCCCAAGATCTCTGCTACCTCAGGTTGCCCGCTGACAAAACCATACATACAAATTCAAAATCTATGTCTTCAGTGAAAGGGTAAATGGAGAGTTTGAATACAGAGGTTTTAGTTGAGCCCATCTTCAGATATAGACACAAACACACACGATTTTGTAGCTCTCTGACATATGTGGTGAAGGTAGGGATTTGAACAGCTTTTTCCAATAAAACCTATTTACCTCATTGCTTAAATATATGGATCCATGTGTGTATCAGAATCAAAGTGCCTATCTTCCTAAAGGAAATTCCATGGGTAATTTCCCACAGTTGCGTATCTAGACTAGTATGGCCTAATAAGTCTTGGATCTGTGAAACCTGCTCCACTAATTTAAGGGGTTTTATCTATTTTGTCACACTAATGCTATTTTCCCAGCAGTGAAGTGAGGTTGGAAACTATATTTTTAAGAGGCACTTGGAAAAGCCACTTGGAACTGGTTGCTGTGTTGTGCATTGGCTCATGTTACACAATTGTGGTCACTTGGAGGTCTGCTTCATTCTAGTCTGAGTTCTCTTGGCCTCCTTTCCCCCAGGTGATTGCTATACATCACAGGATGCACTGTGTCTCATATGGAAGAAAAAAGCATGGGCTCATCACCTGAGAAATGCTAGAACCCACTTGGTAAGATGACGGTCTGATAATACCTTGTCAGCTCTAAAGCTCTGGTAAATCTGTTTTTTGGATTGGCTTCAGTTTACTCTACAAAAACTGGGATTAGAAATGAAACTACAATTTTAAATACTAACCAATTCCCTTTTTAGTCTAATTTTGGCAAAATCAGAAGGTTACTTGCTTTCTCTGAACTGGTTCCATTATCCCTTTAGTACAAGCCTGTGTGTGTCTAATTTGCCAAAAAAAATTCAGGTAAACTGTCAGGTGTTTTAGGGTGGACACTGATATGTATGTTTAAGCAGATGGTTAAATATCTGTTATTGGAAAAAGATCTTTAAATCCTTACTATCTCTGTATATGTCAGCGATCTACAGAATAGTGCATGTATGTGTGTATCTGAAGATAGGCTCAAACCAGAATCTCTGTATTCAACCTCTCCATTTACCTTTTCATTGTAGTTATAGGTTTTGAGCTTGTATCTATGGTTTTGTCAGTGGGCAGTCTGCAGTAGCAGAAATCTTATGAAGGATGCAAATCTTGCAAAACTCTCAACGCTGCAAAGTCTAGGGAGAACGGCTTGTAAGATTCCTCTACTGCTGAACTCTTACCCCAGTCCTGGTTTATTCTGTTGCTACACCATTTCCTATGCACATTCCTTTATGGTAAGCACATATGTACTTGAATATGTGTGTAAGTACTCATACAACAGATCAAATTTATGTTAGTTATTGCTCATCATTAACATTAGGTGGAGTCCTTTGTGACAAGGTAGAGATGGATGCCTCTTTAATTGGAGATTTTTTAAATTATTATTCCTTTGGAGCCATAAGCAGAAATAGTGGATCGCAAAGTAAAAAGATCCATGCTTTAAGTTTTGATAATTTAAGGTAAAGAAAACACCACAAGGATGAAGATTAAACTGTGAGTACAGAAAGTGGTACATATACATGGACAATGAAGATGAGTTTGTTTTTTATGCTATTTTCATATTTCTTCCCCTTTTTTCCCTCCTCTTCTTTTTATATATAGATATTTTGGTGCACATATAGGGAATAGAGCAGGGGTGGAGATCAGCTATATTTTCTATAGGCACCCCTCACTAAAGAACATGTTGCCTCAAATCATTAAAAGCAAGCCTGGCTACAATAACAAAATATAAGCCTTTAAACTTAAAGGCTCAATTATTCAAGGCTCTCTGTAAATTACAGACAAAGCTAACAAATTTCATACATTAGTCATGGTAAAAAATATTAAATTTCATGGCTTGTCACAGATTAATAGGGAGAAAAGATTAAAACGGCAAGTTGTGTAAGTAATTTAAACAAATGGTTGTCAGAGGTTCTACATGTTTGGTGAAGAATAAAATAAGTGAATATCAGCATCCAAACTGCTCACAGATGAACCAAGCCAATCTGAAAAAGTTCAGGCACTTCTAAATGTCGGAGCAACATTTTTCCCCAGTCCGATAATAATGTAGTCTAACAGCCATTGTGCTGAGGAAAAGAGTAATTTAGTATGCTGTACTGCTTGTATATGTCTCAATCCAGTCCTGCCAATCTGTATCTCGGTGCTGAGATGCAAAGGGGAAATTTTAGATGGACTGAAACTTGGAAGGTTGTGGAGATGATTGAAACTTGGTGTAGTGGCTCAAATTCTTGTCAGAGAGGGGAGCATTATTTAAGGAACTCTTTCCTCATCAAAAATAATTGCAGAAGATTTCACTCTGCATTCTGGTTCTTGGGAAATTACTGGATAATAAGCCAAGACCCAATGAGGCCCCAATCCTACTATGTGTTCTTCCCTAGTATATTCTCACTGTCCTCCATTAGGATTCCTGTGAATGAGGAGCAATGTTCATGAAAAGACAGGAGCATAGCCTGGATAACATATGCTATAGCTATGCTATGATGGATAGAAAACTGGCTGCAGCATTGGGAAGAGAAGATAGGATTTAGAGGGTAGTAATCAATGCCTCAATGTCTAGTTGGCAGCCAGTATCAAGTGGAGTGCCCCAGAGGTTGGTCCTGGGGCTGGTTTTGTTCAATATCTTCATCAACAACCTGGAAGATGGCATAGAGTGCACCCTGAGCAACTTTGCAGATGACATCAAGCTGGGTGGAGTAGTAGATAGGCTGGAGGGTAGGGCCAAGATTCAGAGTAACCTAGACAGATTGGAGGACTGGGCCAAAAGAAATCTCATGGGTGCATCCGCACAAGTATGGATGTTTGGTTCCCTGGGAATAAGTAGTGGTGGGAAACCTTGTACTGCCGCTACTTGTCCATGGGGAATGCCCATGCCAGCCTTGCCTGGGGTCTTGCAGGCCTCCCGGGGCTGCAGCAGTGGCAATTCTGCCACACACAGCCTGGTTGGCAGCTGTAGCATGGCTCTGTGTGGTACAGCTCCACTTTTGAGCAGCACATGCTGCTCATGCATGAGCTGCTCCACCTTTTTTCTGTGGGTTTTTTTGACTTCTGGTATCCATGGGAAAAAAAAACAGAGCAGCACACGCATGGGCAGCACTCCCTTGCAGAGCAGAGAACATCTGAATGTGCGGTATGTGGCATCACAGATGTGTTTGCAGCACCACATACCTCATGGCCACACTTGTTTGGATGCAGCCATGAGGTTCACCAAGGACAAGTGCAAAGTCCTGCCCTTAGGATGGAACAATCCCATGCACTAGTACAGGCTGGGGGCTGATTGGTTGGGCAGCAGCTGTGCAGAAGTGGACCTGGGGGTTACAGTGGATAATAAGCTGAATATGAGCCAAGAGTGTGCCCTTGTTGTGAAAAAGGCGAATGGCATACTGGGCTGCATTGGCAGGAGTGTTGCCAGCAGGTCAAAGGAAGTGATTTTTCCCCTCTATTCAGAATTGGTGAGGCCATATTTGGCTTAGTGTCTTCAGTTTTGGGTCCCCTGCTAGAAAGGATGTGGACAAATTGGTAAGAGTCCAGCAGAAGACATTGAAAATGAGGGGGCTGGGGCACACATGACTTATGAGGAGAGGCTGAGGGAACTGGGCTTATTTAGTCTAGAGAAGAGACAACTGAGAGAGGATTTAAAAGCAGCCTTCAACTTCCTGAAAGGTGGTTCGAAAGAGGATGGAGCTAGCCTGTTCTCAATGGTGACAGATGACAGAACAAGGAGCAATGGTTTCAAGTGGCAGCAAGGGAAGTTTAGGTTAGATATTAGGAAGACTTTTCTCACTAGGAGGGTAGTAAAAGACTGGAACAGATTACCAGAGAGGTTGTGGACTCTCCATCCTTGGAGGTTTTTAAGACCTGGCTGGACTAAGTTTTGGCTGGGCTGATTTAGATGGGGATGGTCCTGGTTTGAGCAGGGAGTTGGACTAGATGACCTCCTGAGGTCCCTTCCAATCCTAATTTTCTATGATTCTATGATATACACATTTCATAGTTTAAAAGGTATTTCTTTACAGAAAAAATGAGACAGTGGGATTTATAAGTCCTAAGCAACCAAGGATTTTGGTAAGAGCAAGTTGCACACATACATACCTTTTAGATTTCTTAAACCTATTTTTCCTTGATTTTTTTTCCACTGACTATTAAGTATGGCATCATATTTTCATCTGAAATGGCTCTGAGATAGTGGCAATAACTGGGCATTCTTCAGAATAGAACTGTATAATTGGTTGTGGCTCTCTCTCTTTTTCTTTTCTTTTCTTTTTAAATTGAACATCCCAACCACTAATTCAGCCTTGGTTTCCCCAGTCAACTGAAGTTGTGGTAAATCCAGTGCAGTCCTGTTGCTTCATTCTTGTTCATAGAAAAAAAAATGAGAGAGAAAACCTTACGTGTTAAAATTCTCTGTTGAAGACATGCCGATGGTATCACAGATGAACCTGTGCTGCTATGAAAGAAAAAAAAAAGGAGTGGGTGGGGGGGGGACAAAAAAGTTACCTTAGTGACATCCCATGATATGTTGCCTACTGTTAAAGTGATAGTAGGCATAGCTTCACATCAGCAGCAGCAGCAGCATTATATTTGTACTTCACACTGGACCCAAAAATCCACTTAAATGAAATTTGGAGATAATGTGATTTAATTAGTACATGCCTGAGTCACACCTCCCACAAACTTGCATCTGAACACAGCTCCAAACTTTGCAGTTCAGGCCAATCTTAATTTACTGGTGTATTAACTTTAATGATTTTTCTTCCACTGCTGTGGAGGGGTGGAGTGTCGACTATACATTCAGATACTCAGACTTGGCATCGCCAGAGTTCTGGGAATGCTTGCTTTGAGATGAACCCAGGCAGGCAGAGTAATCAATTGGGGGTAGCTTCTCCATCAACACTGTTTTTAGTATTTTCAGTAAATTTCCATTTCACTCAACACAATTTTCATAAAATTTCATGGTGGGTGAAACAATAGTTGAAAGAAAGAGAAACATCCAGGCTTCATGGTTTGCATCTTTCAATGTGAAGATTCATAGTTTTCATCATACCTCTCATGGAACTTTACCTCCGTGATTTTTTTTATGCTGAATAGACATACATAGAAGATGCACAAAAAAAACCCTCTTTGCATGAAGCTTGCGTGTGAGAGGCAGCAGGAGGCAGTCTAGAGCCTGTGTCTATTGGTAGCATTAATTTAAATCAGGATTTTTATTTTGCTATTTTATACAGTATGTTTAGCTCCATCTGAGCTAGAAAGTACCAGAAATCCCCTTTGGGAAAGTATTCTAATGAAATTTGTAGCTCAGTTTCTCAACCAAAGATGTTTAAATGTGTTCTGCTAAGTTTTGTTTATAAGCAGTTGCTTGTGAGAGTCATCCAAAAACCTGAAATGAAGTTTGCTCAACACAGTGAGTCTGTTTCATTTCAACAGCTGATCCAAAGTTGGTGTATATGAAAAGACTGGCAATGGTCGTCTCAAGAAGGCGACCCTTGGGTCCACATATAGCATGAGATCCAGTATTTCAGTTGAAGACTCAAGACATTGCCAAACTGTCACACAAATGTAGCCCTAGAGGGGTCCAGTATTAGCTGACTTTTGCAAGTTTTCCAACACTGAATTCTATTTGAACCAAATCCAAAATACACATCTTTCTGGTTTTGGATCCACTTTAATCTGAACTGTGGACACAGATTCAGAGGTATCCCATTTCTACCATCCTTATGTTAATATGGTTGCAGGTGAGTAGCTAATTTAGTTTCACTGCTTTCGTGGGACAGGGTGATCCAGCGGTATTGCTAACCACTGGACCCCCTCATTCAGTCATATCTGTGCAGTGCATGCTAGTTTTATATTGTACAGCAAATGTCGAGTTAATCAGGACCTCCCTATTTTCATGTGCTCTAGGGAAATCATTGACTGTATCTGTCCAGTGCAGGATACCACTCCATTCAAATCAATTCTGTGCAGTGGCAACCAAGAACCCCCTGCAAAGCTGGATCCATTTTCTTTGAGGAATAGAGCTCCTAAATCCTGTCCACCCCTAACAAAGCAGAACTACATTCATTTCCCTTCTGAGACCTGCACCAAGAAGGAAAGATAGGTCTCATCTCTGTGTTGAGCTGCCTCCAGTCTCAGAGGGTTGTGAACTCTGGATCTCCCTGGCTCGGTTTCACTTCCCCAAACTGCTTTGCATGTAAACCTGCTGGTAGCTTCAAACATTTTCTTTACATCCATCCTAAACTTCAAGGGTTGGCAGAAAATAGGTGCATTCCTCTGGCTAGTAACCTACTGAAGGTTTTTGTCAAGGGCTGATGTTCATGCTTTATTCTTCATGATAATCAAAGTAAAATGAGGAGAATCTCACAGAGGAAGGGTTAGAGAAAGTTTCATATATTATTTTGCTGCCTTTTTATGGCTTAGATTACACTTCCCTTGTTCTAGTTTTAAAAGGCAGAACAGAAAACTTAATTTTAACATTGAAAAATGAAGGCTCTTCAATTATTTATAACATTAAAATGTACAAATGTTTGATCAATGAACTTGAAAAAAAATGTAGCTACAAAAAAAAACCATTTCACAGTGTTTTAAAGTCCACGTGGCAGAGACAGAAATGAAATGATTATTAACAGACAAAGAGCAGCATTTTAATAACATTCAGACTGTAATAACGAGCCTGACAAAAGCAAGGAAATTCAAAGCTAACACCCATCTGATGCTGCTGCTTTAACACACTGACTGTCTATTTGGCAAAATATGGCATTGTTTAAAAAAATCAAAAACAAACAAAAAAACATACTCTGCCTGAGACCCCATCAGCACTGAAGTTCAATGGAGTAATATTGGGGTGAAATATTAGCCTCTGGTTTCAAGAGCATGTTGTTTTATAACATGTTAACATGTGAGTAAACACATTTTTTTCATCTTCATTTCCTGCTAAGAGCATTTGTGAGCATTGCTTTTGTATAAAAATATAAAAGCAAGAGTCTCAGGCAATTGTGTCAATAGTCACATCAGTCTGTCAAGCAGCTATTTGTTAAACAGATTATAGATGGTCACAGATTATGAAATTGCTCAAACCCTTTGACACAGGATATGAAAATGCAGAGTATTAACAGTATCTGAGGCAGAACCCTTATGACACAAAGGCTTAGTTTACACTACAAAATTTTGCTGACAGCTAAATCAGCTGGGGGTAGGAAAAATGACAAGCCCTCCCTCTCCCACACAGGTGACATAGCTATGCTAGCAAAACCACTGGTGTGGATGCAGTTTGGGAGGGTAGTAATGTTTAAGCCAGCAGCAAAATTAATGTCATTATGTGCTGCATCTACACCAAAGATCTCAGATAAAATGGCCATGC
Organism: Alligator mississippiensis; assembly: GCF_030867095.1. Lineage (NCBI taxonomy): Eukaryota > Metazoa > Chordata > Crocodylia > Alligatoridae > Alligator > Alligator mississippiensis. The sequence goes on along the minus strand of NC_081829.1, from coordinate 78,994,791 downwards.
TTCCATTACAGCAGCAAGAGCTGTGTAATATAGACAATCCCAAAGCCTGAGTGAGGCACTGAGAACTGCTCAGCTCATTCTCTTAATATATCCCATACTGTGAGGGAAAAGGAATCACTCAGTGCCACCAATAGCTGCTAACATAACCAGAGCAGAGGGGAAATCACTACTTCCCACAGCATGTAGATACACAGTAGAACAGACTATGTAAGGAGTCCTCAAGTCAATTTAATAATGTATAAAAGTATTTGTACTTATATGTTATGGTTTGATAGTGCCCTCCTTCTAAAGAGCCTGAAATGCTTTTAAAAATGTGAATTAATTAAACTTTTATACGTACCTTATGAAATAATTGGCTATTGCTATCTCTATCCTATATATGGAGAGAAACTGAGGCATGCCGAATTAAAATTGTGCTGGTGAAGAATCTCTGGATTCATATAGTGCCCCAAAATGTGCTTTTGTAGCAGGAAAAAAGAGAGAAAGGTGAGAGTCTAAGAAGAAATCCATTCCTAAGGATTGCCTGAACTTTCCTTGGAGTCTTGAGAGCATATTTAGTTTTGGGCACGGGTTTTTCCAACTGTGCTGACTCCTACCTTTACAAGCTCCTATCCAACCTGACACAATAGTATGTCTTGTGGTACTATATACAGTTATCTTTTTTATGAAGGAAGTTTACTTTTCATATACAATTTCTAAAACCAAATACAATTTGATCAGGCAGCTATGCTACAGCAGTCACAATAAATCCTGTTTGTTCAGCACTTTTCCAAGACTAGTGTTAATTCTCATTTAAGGGCCTTGGATATTAAGACGCCTCTTATGCAACAGTGAACTGAAAACTGCCTGGTTTTATTGCATAGCATAGAAGCTCAGAAGTTTATAAATAGAATGCATATCAGGATGGGATAATGCATGTCACTGTTATACTCAGAGGCTCCTGAATACAATACAGCACAAAAACTTTTGCACATGAATGCAACATAGAAAGCGTGCTTGACCTCATTCACGACCTTGAAAGTGTACGCAAATTCCCTTTCCCTGTTGTCAGGGAGTAGCCAAAAGACATTTAGACTCTGTTCTCTGCTCTGACCAGAGTTGGAGAAGCATAAAGACCTTGTTGCTATTCCTTGATTGGGAGCTATTTGTATTTGTTGGGGTACAAATTAGTGCTGCTCCTGTCCAGCTCTCATGTACACTTCTGCCTTAGGATATCTGACCCAGTGGAGACCTGGATGTGGCAGTCTCTTTCCCTGTCTCTTTTTCTCTCTCTATCCCAGAAGTGCCTCTATTATACTTCCTCCTTCACTGTATGCTACCCCTTCCTACTATTCCCATGCTGGGGGTAATCAGCTCAGGAAATTCTAACCTGGGAGAGAGAGAGAGAGAGAGAGAGATTCCCCCCTGCTCAGGGAAACATTTTCTCGGCCTTAAAACATCCAGAGGTGGCCTTGCAAGGTGCAGAGTGGTCTTAGTACGGTCGCAGAATCTGGCCCAATGGTTACTAAGTAGCCAAAACCAACCTATTAGGAGGTTAATTCCAAGATAGCCTAGAGGCAGCTCCATAGCTGCTAGCATAAGTAATGGCACTATCCACACAGCTATAGCCAAGGAGCCAGCCATAATTCCAGAGGCTGCTGTTTGAAAAATAGGATCCTAACCTTAACGTCTGGGTCCTGCAGCTTCTAATTATGCCCTGTATAAGGCCTTAGATGTTAAGTCTGCTGTAGGAGCAGGACGATGACGACGATGAAAGGGAACAACATCAAAAGTGTCAGCAAGAGGAGAAGGCAATACCATATCAGTGTTGAAACTACATGCATATTCCAATTTGCTATGTGACTGTGTTACTAATTTGGAAAGGGAAAAAATCAGATAATACATAGAATAGCATCCCATAAGATAGGGAAGGCATATGTAGCTGAAGAGGAGTTTCTTAATGGTGGGGTCACCTACCATGGAAGCCATGCTCAGCACACAAACACAGAATAATTAGGCTCCATTAGAAGGGGAATTAGGGCTGCTGAACTTCAAATCTGACTGCAGATGCTGCAGTAAGAAGAAGAGCAGGAGAAAGAAGGATGAAAAATACTAATGGGAGAGGAAGGAAAAAGGGATAAAAAGCTCTCCTCCCCACTGTCCTGTTCATTGCAAGGGATGCATTACCATTTTCTCAGTCTGGCACCACAATATTTTTAAACTATGTAATTAATCTGAAAGTATAAAAAAAATGGAAAAAAAAAGAAAAAGTTACAAAAATTCTATTAATAAAATTTACTAGATTAATAAGACTTAGTATTACATATAAAAATTTGGCATTAAATATTTAAAAATTCTATTAATAAAATACTAGATTAATAAAACCTAATATTAAATATAAAAATTTAATTGGGTACAGCTCTTTGGTTTTGTAACATGAAACTACAGTGAGAGACCTGCCTGTCTTCAGTCCTGTGTACACTTGTATTGAGGGGCATAGGATCGAGGGGCAGAAAGTTTGCACATGAATCCCACTTCTGGAAAATGGGGCTGAGGGTCTGATTCTGGATCACTTAACTCTACGGCCAGATTCATACAAGAGCAGATTCATACTGCTCCAACTGAGAACTAGTTCATATATGAAGGAATTCTATTGACTTTATGGGGCTACTAATGAAGTAATTTGCTGCTCAGTAAGTGAGTAAGATTATTAGAATCAGGCCCAATAGAAGCCACGACATTTCCCAGTCAGCCAATGCTTTGGATCCCAGTCCTGCAAGGAGCCAACTGTCTTCTGATATTCTTGAGCATAGGGCCAAAATCTGCAGCAGCAATGCTAATGACTTCTATCATTGATTTTCATGGGAGCAATCAGCTCCTTGAATACTAGTGGTGATTGGCACTTTCCAATCTGTCTGTCATTTAGATACCTTAGCTTGTAGCATAATTGGGCATTGAGCATGTTCTAGGTTTAAGCTCACTAAAAATGTGATAACGATAGAAAAAGAGATATGCTGTATTATATTTTTACAAAAATGTCCAGATGTGTATTTTGCTTATAATTGTGCAGCTAAACAGAAGAAGATTTTTTAGGCATACTACTAAATTCTAGTTAAAATTGTAAAAACAGTACATCTTTTCTACCAAGCCTGTGTAAACTCATGTCATTTGTAGCAATAGAAGTCATAATTTAGAGACACTCCCTAATTTAGAAGAGTTGGGAATTGGGAAACAGGCCCTCAGTTATGGAATGCTAGTTCGAGACAAACAGACAGACAAAGGATCTGCAGATGTGGTGTATTGCTCCACAGATTAAAATGTGTTGTTCTTCTCATTTATTATATACCTGTATTTATTGAACCCGGTGATCATTACCTCACTGTTATCGCAAGTTTTTTGCTCAGAGCCCAAGAAAACAGTATGTTGTTTTTAATGCTGGCTAGTCAACATTTACAGCAGATGTTAAAACTGTTTAAGTTGGGAGGGGAAGTGGGAAATGCTAAAATTAATGTTTATTGACTTTGTTTCATTATCATTAGAAATTAGTTTGTTCTTGGGTAAACAGTTTATAGCAAGATATAAATATGTTCTGTTGACCTATTAACTGGCCCAATATATTATGAAGTTATTGACAGTTGCAGTAAAATTTACTAACAGCTATTAAACCTTTTAACATACTTGATATGCCTATGTCTCTATAACACAGAGAAATGAGGGTTTTAAAAAAAAGATAATCGGCTACTGATGTTAAATTATTCCAAGATTTTAATATATTGTCTAAGTTTATGGGTCATAAAATAAACCTAGAGCTTACAAAAAAATTTACACAAGGATATTATTTAAGAAAAAGGACATGTAAATTTTAGTGCAATAAGAATGATGATATAAGCCACTGAAACATATAAAAGCACACACACCAAATACCATGTTAAAATAACATTAAATGTCTGATTTCAACCCACAAGTCAAAGTTTAGGTTTTACAATGTCTGAAGCTCTTATTATTGTGCCTAGGTAATGCTACACTCTGTCTGGTCCTTTAGAAAAGTAGACATTTCTGATACCTAGTAGCATGAGAGAGCAATAAAATAAGAAATTCTACTTCTGAATATCCTAACAGTTTGGGCTTGGACACATACTTCATGATCTTGATTCACAAATGCATTCCTCTTTTCTTTTCCCAGATCTACAGAGTATGTAAATCAGCATAGCTTCACTGAAGTCCATGGAATGATGTCAGTTTACACAAGAAGAAAAATTAGCCCAGTGAAGTTATAAAATATGAAGTTATAAAATTTGAAACTGACAGAGCTCAGGAATCAGAAATGGTACATATTATAGCTTCCCTCTGTTTCCATCTTTATCATTTTCCTTTTTTAAGATTTTAAAGTGGGTGGTTAGATACTGCCCTTGAAATAAGAGTGATGTCTTGTAACATGATACAATTTCAATAGAACTGTCACTGTTCTGTCATTAGCAGACATTAGGCATTTGATGGAAAAGTGTCAGAGTGCCTGAGATGCTAAGAGACTAGGTGAATTGCACTGCTATGTCTCAAGCCATCTTTCAAACGTAGGAGCACGATTGCTTTTGTGATAGGTCTGAACTCCAACGATACCACAGCTGTAATCTGTGGCTAGAGGAAGCAGATGAGTCGGATTCAACCTCACTGAACCCAGGAGAGCTGCATAAGTCACTTAGTGCACAATATCACTTAGTGAACATGTATAATGAGGAAGCACTGGGGCTCAAACCACCTTTATTTTTAATCTACATACTGAAGCCCAGATACTGCAGTCTGATACATTTAGGCCCTCTATGACTTCTCAGGGAGATCAGTAGCACTCTGTAAGCTTAAAGGTCCATCTTCTTAGAGGCTGAATGAAGCTCATGGGGTTCTCCATGGTTGCAGAATAAGAGTTTAACAAGTCTCCTGAAAAAGGCTTTCTGTGTAAGCAGTAACCACTTTTCAACCTTAGTAACACCTGTCCTCCTCAAAAAGAGCTAGTACTGTGAATTAGGGCCTGTAAAATTGTACATACCATAATAAAGCTCTTCTATGAATTCTATGTGAAAGTTAAATAACTTCTGGAAACCCCAAAGCTTCTATACTACCCCTTTGTAGATCCCAAATAAAAGTGTTATAAGTATGTGCTTCCCTTCAAGCAGGTTATCCCCTTTTTCTTCAAAAGACTGGGCGTATGCTTAAATGTAGCAAGAGAAGAATCAAGTCCTTCAACTTTCAAAATGCCAAGCCAACAGATTTTAACAATGAACTGTTCCTAGATTGGGCCCTGTCTGAGGCACTATCAGTCCCCCCAGAAATATTGGGATTTCTCTTGGGAATGCCAATGGGCCTTTATTAGAAGGAGAAGACCCAGCATCAGTATAACATATGGTTTATACAAAATGAAAGCTGCTTTGGTTCTCTATTGTGGAAGCATGCAATATAACTGACATGACTTTGTGGTTTCCTAACTCAGCTTTGAAATATAGTAAACTCACAAAAGCTACTGTAGAGTTCAAAACAAACACAGGGGGTATGTTTAGTTATTTGTTTTTGTAGTAAAATAAAATATTTATTATACACAGACACCTACTGTGAACAGAGGGTAAGGCCACTGTGTTTTATCTCTAGGGTGTCATGTTTGACTTCCATTAGGGATGTATTATAGACCTGTGGGTTTTCATGAATTCAGAAAGTCCACTTTGAACACTGATTTCAAAGCCTACAGGGGGTGTGAGGAATGTAAGAACACTGCTTCATTGGAAGGAACCTGTTGCATCTAACAAACACCTTACATTTGATAAGTCAGAACTGCAGTATGCTATAGAGAAAGTCTATTTTTCCCCCTCAGCAAGATTTTAAAGAAAGCTTTCCTATTGTTTTCTTCAAAACTTTATCCAGTTTTAATGCTCAAGGTGAAGACAATGAATGTTCTTTTGAAAAATGCACTATTACATTAGCACACTTTTACCCTAATTCCCTCCTGATGAATCATGTGGAATGAGAAGATGATCTAAATGACCAGGTATATATCAATATATCACCATAAGTACCTCTCAAATTAATGTTACTGTACATACCTCTCAGTAACACTTGAGAAAATCATACCAATATAATCCTCATAGTAAGGAACTGCAACTTGACAGGTGAAAAATTAATGTCCAGATAGTGTCTGTTCCTTGAGTTTCAGTGTGATGGAAGGTGGAGAAAAGTGCAAGAAATCTTCCTTCCACCTCCCCAGCCTTTATTATTAATCATGTATGTTATGGTAATGCTTAAAGGGAACCAAAATAAGTCCTATTGTCCTAAACAATGTATGGATACAGAGTATTAGCCCCTATGTTAAAGAGCTTACAGTTTACATAGACAAGACATTAATAAAAGTTGTGGAAACATATAAGCTGGATGAATGGTGTGATAACAGCAATCACTATGTTAGCAGCATGATTTTTGGGGGTTATATTTAGGTAGAAGGGGTTACACTAAATAGAAGAAGTTAAGATGAGGGAAGAAATGGTAGAGAGGATAGGGTGTAGTGTGAACCAGCCTTGGGCAAGAACTGGGCACAATGTATTCTGGGAATGTAAAGACTTCTCAATCAGTTGATGCAGAGAAGTTGCTTCTACAAAGTGGGAGGCTGGGCAAGGGCCAGGGCCACATCCCTAAATCTCTTTAGTGCTTCTGTCCTCACCAGGAGAGACTTCCATCTCTTCCAGCGTGGCATAGCTACTTTACCATGTGCTATAGTTGCTTTGCATTGTGCCTGCCTGTGGCACAATGCCTTCAGAAACACTGCTTCATGTTGTAAGTCCAAACTCAGCCAACACAAGCTCTATTGCAATGCAACAATTTTATCTTAAAAGAAGGTGATGTGAAAGTCACTTTCACTGCATATCTGTTTTCATTTGGAACTAGCAGAGGGCACTTTTTCATAGGTGAAAATGTTACTAATAAAAATGAGCCTTGTAAATTTTTTGGAGTTCATCGAAGTATTTCTGAGAATTTCTCGGCGACTGAACAGCTGAAGAAATATTCTGTTCTCTTTAGATACGTATAACACACCAAATGTCATACAATTTTGGTGCCAATATAGGAATTTTAGGACAGAAAAAAATTGGGAAGTAAAGAACTTTGCACTCTAATAGTGGTTATTACTTCAAGTATGCGTGCCTCTGAAAGTTTGTGGGATTGTTCTTTGTCTTTGTGGAAATTTGGCTTTTACAACTTTCTTCACACTCTTTACTGTGGGAAGGCCAAATGCAAAAAGATGTTTTGCCTTTGAGGATTAGTTTTGTTTCCTCTGGTACGCAGTATGGAAATAAATCATGTATTGAGAACTAATCCATTGCACAGATCTGTTCTGATTGCAAATTGTCTATTAAGCAAAAACCATCCTTTTTCATTGTAATTTAATATGAGTTTTACAAAAGATCAAATTTTCAAAAGCTTTCAAAAGTGATTTAGGAATCTATAGACCAGATCTAGTCTAGGGTTTAAGTGCTGCAAGCCTAAATTCTAGCCTCCTGCTCTTCAGTACAGGGTGCATTGACAGAGATCAGCATCTCAGGAGAGTCATCTAACAACTGTGCATGCTGAGAAGTGAACTACTTAGAGCAGCGGTCACCAACCAGTTGATCTCGATCAACTGGTCAACCGTGCAGACTCTGACAGTCAATCTCAGTCTGTTAGAGGCTCCACGATTGAAAGCAGCAGGACGCATGTGGATGGGCTAAGCCATGCCCCAGCTGCCCAGGCTGAGCTGGGTGAGTAGGGTCAGAGCCCAGGCAGCTTCTCCGGGAGGCAGGAGGGGAGGGGGCCAGGCCAGGGCGTGGGCCAGGGGGTGGGATAAGTGTGTGTGGGGGGGTAGATCCTGGGGCACCAAAAAGTAATCTTCATAAAAAGGTTGGAGACCACTGACTTAGAGTTAGCCAATAGCAATTACTAAGCCTAATAAAGTATTTGAAATCTGGTTTCTCTTGATCCTTGGTGCCTGAACTAAGGCTGCTAAGGCTGAACTAAGGTTTTTCACACCACTCAGGCTTCAGAACCCAAAATCTGTTTTCAAAATTGATGCCTATAACTATAATTTGAAAAACAGGGGTTGTGCTTCCTCTTCAGAAAAGGTTTCCTTTACTATAGCAACCTAGTGGTTACTACACTCACCTAGGATACAGGGCCAATTTTAAAGGTATTTATTTGCCTAAAGATGCAGATAGTGTGATTTTCAGAAGCAGCTAGATGTTGGTGAAATGTATCTAAACTCAGAATAGACTTCAGTAGCCATTTTAAAGCAAAGCATAATACAAGAATTCAGCTTCAGGAGGAAAGAAACCTCTTGTGATCAAATTGCAGAGGGAATTTAGTTATACAATGTAAATATCACAACTGAATTTTTTTTTTAAGATAATACATCTAGGATGAAATATTGGCTCTACCAAACTCAGTACTTCCATTGAATTCAGTGTGTCCAGGATTGCACTTCTACACTTCTAAAGAGCACAGACTTATTAGGATCTCCTCCTGGATCAGCCTGGATCCTATTACTTGTTTGCTACCTCCAACCTGTATCCACAGTTCTTATATTGTCAGGGTACTTCTGAGGTTATGGAAGCTCTAATAATGCTCCATGAAGGTGTTGGCTGCAACAGTCATGGACAAAAGTCCCTGGCTTGGTTATATACCTCCCTGCTTCACTTGAATTCAACCATTAAATCTGAACTTCCCATTCAAATTAGATATGTCATGACCAATGTCAGATATATGGACAACTTCAGAGTGGAATAACCCAAGGCAATCTTCTATGATCGTATCATGCCTTAAGTCTCAGACTAAATCCAGGGGGAATTTAATAAAATAACTCAGTCAGGCATTGATCTTTTCCTGTTTTTTTTTGTTTTTTTCCAATAGCCTTCACACATACCTCCTTTGCAAAACAATACTATATCATACAGGAGTAGTCCAAAGTACTGCAGTAGCACAGCCTTGCTAGATCTTTCTTATTGACCCCACTCTCTCATCTGATAACATTTTACTAGCTTGCTTATATTATGCCATTTCATTTCTTTCTTTCTGCTAAAATTCTAACGCGGGGTCTATGAACTACAGTGTGACTGTATGAAGGAGCTATCCAGAATGCTATATTGCATAGCCTGCAGACTATACTATTTGGAACTACTTTTTAGAGGTCCTGTGTGTTGGGGTTTTTTTTACAGGCTTAAGCTTTTGTCTGAATTCAAATAGTTAAGTATTTGTCTGAATTTGACCCACTGACAGGCCCCAAACTCGGTGGATTGAATCCGCAGATGATTTGAAATGGGTTGTAAAGTATATGCTGGTGATAACAGCTAATGGGCAAGAGAGAGAATCTAAGGCGATTGATCCTACCCATCCTTAATACAATTCTGGACAGTGCTCCAAATTTATAGTGCTGAGGGGGTTACAGTAGAATAGATTGGGTATTAAACCTAGCAATATCAATCCCTGTTAGCAGTATAGGGTGATTCAGGCACATGCTGCCAATTTCCCACAGAAGATTTGGGGGGCATAATTTTAATATGAGAATTAAAACAGAAAATTTGATTTCAAGGATTCTATATTAAATGATACATTTCTTTGATAAATCTCAAACTGACTACATCATCTTTGAACCTTTGTTTCTGGTCCATACTTGTAGTAGCTTCATCTCGATCCATTTTTTTCTTTAAAAAAGGAATGCTGGCATAACACCTAAGGTAGAGGTTCAAGGACTTGCTGCAGGCATTCCAGACTCTCCGGCAGTAAGTAGGAGCTCACTGTGCAAATGCATTGTTTAAAAACCAGGTTGAGGTGGAAGGTTCTTATTAGAAAGCAAACTGAGAGACAGTGGTGAACATATGAGCTACTTGGCCTGTGACTGGTAAGTGAGAAAGACTATGTCCAGTCTAATGAGTATGCTTTAAAAATTGGGTGTAGATAGAAGTTAGCTCTAATTTGAAATCAGGGTTTGAAAGAGTTTCATTAAAAAAGCCAGAATCCTGAGATGAGTCATTGCTACATTCTGAGTATTGGCTCTGAGGGAGCATAATTTTCCCTAAATAAAACATCAGATACTATAGCAGTACAGATAGGTAATAATATAAATACTTTTCAGTAGCCCTGCTTGTGCTTTACTATTATACCTACAATAAAAAACATGAGTGAAAAAACATAACAATTAAAAAATATCTCTCAGCCCTCCTATCTGCCCTCCTTCCCAACATTCATAAAAATTCACTGGATTTGGAAAACAGATAGTTCTAATTTTTTTTCCAATGGTTGGTTTGTGGTGGTTGTGTTTTCAGGATTTGTTTTGTTTTGTTTGTTTTTCCATTTACTTAACTTTTAACACTATTGATAGAAATGTAAGGAAAATGTCTGTCCTCCAGAATCTAAATAGACTCAATAAAACAAAATATAAAGCGGACAGATACAATATGAGGAACAATTTGTTTTATTTCTAAATTATTTCCATTTTCTTTCCTTTTTTACTTGTTTTTAACACTTGCATCATTTCTTTTCCTTGTTATTAAATGGTTAATTCACAAACAAGAATGGGCACAAATTGATTTTTCTTTTACACAAAGGCAAAAATGTGACTGTTCTCTAATACACATGAGCCCTTTCACATAGCTCTGCTTGCCATCTAAAATGGGCCTTATTAAATTGCCAGCACAAACTTTCCTTTGTACTTGTCACGCTATCAGGTATGGGCAGCCGTGTAAAGAAGTGGTACCAGCAGCAGGGAGTAATCATTTCTAACTATAGATGGATTGTATACCATTTGCCATTCCCTGGCTGACTGCCCTGCCTTTCTTCATCTCAGCTGTTCATCATACCTAAGCCATGTGCTTTCTCTCCCCCACACTTACCACGTTCAGTAGCATGTGCATTCTAAACAGTATCCAATAGGCACCTTTTTGTCTCCACTGATATATTTGCACTGTAATCACTCCTCTGTTTACTGTGTACTAGAGCATATTTATACTTTAATTCATCAGTCAATTCTTTTCTCCCAATGTTGGCACTGTCTGAGGAGTGTTGAGGCACCTTGAAGGTGTTTTACACTAGGTTTGTGCTATTATATTGGGCCTTTGTGACTGGATGCTCTTAAATTGACCCAGGGTGTCAATATAACCGCCAGAAATTACTGGTAGGCATGAAAGCTGATTGCAGAATATGGTGGTTTCATGAGACGCTGGTCATATAGGCGAGGGACAGAAAGTATACATAAACTGTTATAAGTGATTGGAAACCGGTTCAAATGTGTAACACAACAGAAGTTCAGTATGCATAAACCACCTTCAAAATGGCCGAAACTGGTTCAGATAAACCTGGATGGATATTAGGGGTGTGTGAAGCGAGCAGTATTCGATTCGGATTTGGCCTGGTTCGGGGGACAATGATTCAATTTGCTGATTCAGATCACTGTCCCGATTTGATTCGGCTGAATCTGAAGATTTGATTCTGATTTGGAGAATCAGCCATTCGGCCATAGACACAGTTTTATGTTTTTTCTATGTACCTCGAGGTACCAGGCGCAGCTTGTGAATGCTGAGAAGGTGGGGCAGATGGAGCATCCCACAGGAGCATGGGGGTGTCCCCTGCGCACTCGATAGTGGACCTGGAAGTGGACTGGAACTACTTCTGGTCCACTTCTGGGTCTTCCCCTGAGCATGTGGGGGATCACCCCCCTGCACGTTCCTGTGGGGCACTCCATCTTCTCCACCATCTCAATGTTCACAAGTCATGCCTGGTACCTTGAGGTACATATAAAAAACCTATAAAGCTGTGTCTATGGCCAAATCGTCAAATCTCTCTGAATCTCTCTGAATCAGATTGGAAGCTTCTAATTTGATTAGAAGAGATTAATGGGTCTCCTGATTCAATTCGGATTCAGAGATTCGGCTGCTGAATGAGGCCGAATTGCCTCCAAATTGAATCAGAGACTGAAGTTTCGCAAAGCCCTAATGAATATAATATCAGACTTAACGGATATAGTATCAGACTTAACTGATAAACTGAAAGTCAGTTTATTAATCTTCTGTCCCAGATTCAAGGTAACTCACAGTCCTCCAGCTAAGCCAGAATGCTTTGCATCTTCCCCGCAAACCCTTTCCCCCTCACAGGGTGGGTGGGCTAGCCGTGGCCCAAGCTGTCTGTTCCATCTGAGCAGGAAGGTGTGCTTTAGCACCCCCTGGCTTCTGCCTTGAGCTGCTGCAAGAATGTGGCTCATTTCCAGAATCAAAAGTGAATGTCTATTCACTTGCTTATCGGATCAATCTATGCAGCTTATACTAAACTGCAAAGATTGAATCAATTCAACCTCAGGCTTTTTGACTGCCTGTACTTAGTCATTTATTGCAAAGCAAAAGGATGAATGTTATATTCATTCCCTGTGTCAGTTCTATGACAACTATATGTTCTGAATATCGCTGGCTGTACACAGTATATTGACAATAAGATAAAATACTGATATAGGAACATTTTGTCCCATTGGAAAATTCCTATGTCTCTCTCTCCAACCTACTGTGTGTGATTTCTACTAGTTATCTTTTCAGTATTCACCAAAATGTTCACCAATGAGAACATTAGCAAAAGCTAAAGTAATTGGTGACCAAAGATGCACAGATTTTACCAGGGGTGTAGGTTGTAGCCGTGTTGGTCTAAGGACATAGGCAGACAAAGTTCCTTGGGTGAATCTGATATCTTTTATTAAACCAACCCAAATAGTTAGAAAATAATTATTAAGCAAGCTTTCAGGTTAAAAAAACCCTTTGTCAGGCTTAGGAAGTTTCAGCAGTTGGTGTGTGCTCTTCCTGGATGGAATGAAAAGTAAAGAAGCCAGCGGCTGGGCTGGTATGCATACAAGACAGGCAGTCAGTGAAAATATAGATTGAGGAGTCAATGGGTGAGAGACAGGCTGGGGGGGGAGGGTGGGGAGAGAGATGAAAGTGGAGAGATACCTGGGAGTCAGATGTCAGGCAGGTTATAATGTGTCATAAAACCAATGTCTATATTTAGTCCATGATTTTTAGTATCCAGGAGGTTGATGAAGTAGAGTTCATAGGCTCGTCTCTGGGAAGTGTTTTGTAGGTTTCCTTTGAGGATCAGGACTGAGAGATTGGAGAGAGAGTGGTTTTCTTGTGAGAAATGTGCCCCCACCGGTAATTGGGTATTTATGTCTTTGATAGATTTCCAGTGTACGTTCATTCTGGTGCGCAGTTGTTGTTTGGTCTCTCCTACATATTTTCCATCAGGGCATTCGGTGTGTTGGATGAGGTATATTACATTTCTGGAGGTGCAGCTGTAAGATCATTTTCACTGACTACCTGTCCTGTCTGCATACCAGCCCAGCCGCTGGCTTCTTTACTTTTCATTCCTTTCAGGAAGAGCACACACCAACTGCTGAAACTTCCTTAGCCTGAGAAAGGGTTTTTGAACCCGAAAGCTTGCTTAATAATTATTTTCCAACTATTTGGGTTGGTCTAATAAAAGATACCAGATTCATCCAAGGAAACTTGTCTGCCAGATTTTACCAGATATTTGATATCACTTTTTATCATTCCTGATTATGTTTCCTTTTCAGCTTAGTAAGTTATCAGATATTTTGTTAAATATACCTTATCCTGATTTATAATTCTGATTGGTATAACATAGTTCAGGACAAAACAAGTAGAAAACAAAATAGGAATAGAGACCTCCCCAGTTTGTATTGAATGAGCTTTCTCAGGTTCGGTAGACTTACCACAATTACCTATCATGTGCCATGGTACTTGTCAGGTATTAATAACCATGATTCACTCCTGGGTCCGGTTCCTACCTATCACTGATAACAGTGGAAAATTCCATCCATTTTCTCCCAATCATAAATCTGTAGCAGCATCCTACTACTACAAAGGGTCCATCTGTACAGGAAGCTTGAATTGCTGTAAGGTTAGAAGTTTGTGACTATCCTTCATTCATACTGGTCTACTCTATGCTGTTGATAGCAATACAGCACTTACACTTGCTGAAAGCAAATAAGAAAGACCCTGGTATAGATGTAGTCTTTGTTTCAGCAACAATTCAGTGTAGCCACACCAACGAGTTTGTAAACTAGTGCATCAGTCACTGACAACACCATACCTGGACATTGTGGTACTTTCCTGCAATTCTAGAAATGTGTGCATTGCAATTGGATAGTATGGCACCAGTTGCATCTGTTGCTGATCAGGATATACTCTGTGCATATTCTGGCATACGAGCTTTACAACATTTGCATTAGAAGCCCATGAATGAGAACTACTCAGCTGTCTGTGTCTGATGACTGTTAATGGAATAAAGTTAATAGAATAAGATAATGGAATAGTTTCTTCACCCAACCAAGGCAAGGGGGTTAAAAGAAATGTTGGAATGTTCCAAGTTGTTGGGATATATCTGGGGGGGGTGGGAAGAGGAGGAGACGCATACACACATGTGTAATATGTAGGAATGTAGAATTCATCACAAGGGGTCATCAACAAGGGGTAATTCATCAACAAGGGGTAAATTTGGCAAAATATCTGTATGCGTACATGGACTGGGTAGTAGATAGGTCATAGGGCCAGTGGTTTCTGTGTGAGCTATCAGTGAAAGGTGACTGGAAGCACTGTGGAACTATATAGGTAGGGCCAACTGAACTGGCAAAGGTGAGAAACTTGCGATGCAAGCTTTCTGTTACCTGGGAACTGTTGTCATTTGAAGCACCAGGACAACTAGCTTGGAGTTAGTGCAATCATACTGAATTGAGGAACACTTCTGAAATATTAGCACTTGTGTTTGAGTATGAAGTTTTTACAAGTACTCCAGGTTCTTAAACTAGTGTTGTGAATGGAGACCAAAATTCTCTAGTGTGAACAATTCCAAAGAGTAAGCTTTGCCCTTTCAACTGCAAGTGTTTGCTCTCGGCCACTTGCTTTTCTTATTGTTCACATACTTATCATATTCAGATACAAAGTGGTAAGGCATTTAGCAGCTGAGCTCTAGAAAAAATTAAGTGAAGAAAAGACAGGATGGCCCTGTTTGAGAATTGTTAGCTACTTCAAAGCATGGGGCCAGATTCTCAGTTGGTGATTGGTATACTTCATTGAATACAATGTTAATTTATACATGCTGAGGATCTAGCCTGTAGACAGGACTCACACACTGTAGAAGAAAAGACATTTTCCAATAGATTGAAAATGGTAGAAATATTATTTAAAAAATAACATTGGTGAAAAGAAATTTGACCCAAAATGCTTGAGTCTTGTAGAGATTTTGTTTCTCTAACATGCCTAAACTTAATGGACTTGTCTAGCTGAGCTGCATATTACAAAAACAGCACAACAGTGACTGCACAATATTTCCCACTTTCACTCTTCACTTGTCTGTGATTATTCATGTCATAAATCATTCACAAGTTTCCTGAGATGATTGTATCTACTCAGCCTATATCTTTAACACAAAATCAAGAAAATTTTCTGCTTTGTCTGACAGCCACTTTTGAATATCCATTAGAAAAATTACTTTTAGCCTCAATAAAATGTAGGCCCATTGTCCCATCCTCAATGTACCCTTTACTCTATTTCTGCCCTTCTTCGTTGTCTTTCTTCCATCCCTCACTTTCTTCTCTTGTTCACTGTGGTTCCTCTTATCTTCTTGTGTCCTTCAAGTCTCTTTTCATTGTCTGTTTTTTCTGCAAAGGTATAACAATAAACTATCATTAGGGCCACCTTGAGGTTGGTAAAGAATTTGCATTGCTTCTTCCTACCACTCTGACTCAGGTGTTGAAATCCTGTTTGGAAGCAGCAGGCATAGACCACTTGCAATCTATACAACCATACTACCAATTTGTGTGTTGTCAATTTGGAGAAGAAACAGTGTTGATCATAGGTGGTACTTGCCATTGTTGAGGATATGAGAGAAAACCACAGTGAGCTTTTGTTCAATGGTACAGTAGTGCATATATATTCACATTTGCAGTCTTCTTACCGAAAACCCACGGGTGACTGGTGCCTCCTGAGTCTGGGGGGAGGTGGTCCCCTGTGGCTGATCACAGACTTCCGCTGGCACTTCCATTTTCACAACTGGCGCTTCCAGGGGGTGTGCTTCTGCCGGCACTTCCAGTTTCACTACTGGCACTTCCAGGGGGTGCATGGACAATCTCAGGGGGTTGTAGGGGGTACATGCACCTGCATGCACCCCCTACATGTTGCCAATGAAAATATCCTTCATTCTTATCAGTGGCAACTGCACCCTGAGTATGCTTCTATAAGTGTTACATAAAGTATGTTTCTGCTCTGAGCGACTATGTGGATGGAACCATAGATGGCCACGTTTGTCTTAAAATGCCCTCAAGAAGTGGAAGTAAAAAGATTTTCTTTATTTTTCCTGCCAGCCTTACAAATTCAGCCTTGGCTTCAAGCCAATCTATTGTTTTGGGTGGTAGTGGTGATAATGTGTGTGGATATGTACACATATAGACCTAACCAGGGTCTATACATTTAAATCAATTTAACCAGGGTTAGGTCAGTTCAAATGCAGAACTGCATAGGCATGCAGTGGCATGCAGAGGACTTAAATTGCCCCCAAAATGGTGTGCCTGCTTTAAGTTAGTGCACCTGTATGTTCTCAGCACAGTCACAGGGCTAGAAAAGCCAAGCCTGTTGCCCCATCCCCGGGGCTGTGTTAATCCCATCACTCTGACTGATTCCCCTCCCCACCACAGACCCTCCGTGCCCCCGCAAAAGCCACCAACCTCCCTGTGGACACATTAGCCCCTCTGGATTTTGCTCACCTTTCCTCCACCCCAAGCTACTTACATGTTTCCCTACACACCTCCTAGGAGAAGTGAAGAGCTGTACGCACCACTCCCAGTCTATATTCAGGCACTTTAAACAGCCATATGAACATAGACTGGTTGTGGTGAACAACTGTACATTCCCTGTGTGTATTCGTTTTCATTCAACATCTGTAACAAGGGGTAAATTAGCCATTCAGATATGCTTGTGCAGGAACACTCATTTTGAACAGTGCCCATTGTTAGAGCCTCTAATTTTTCATTGCTTTCTATAGTTTGGTACCTTATACTAATTTTGTGAAGTAAAAGCAGTGGTAATTTAGTTTGGATGTGGAAGTAGATGTGGCTCAGTTAGTTAAAGTCTGCATTAGAATAAAGAGGTATAAAGAGACCATGAACATTTTCAGTTTAATAAATCATATAATTGTATGGTGATTAAAAGTGATTAACAATCAAGTTAAATGGCAAGACAATGAAAGACAAAGTGCATTCAGCGTTATGTCCGTTATCTCCATGGTTCACATCCATATTCATCATGGTAAAAGTCATCAGGCAATGATTCCTATGAAATTTCTTCATAACCAACTTAGTTGCTATGTATAGCTTAATTGCTTACTGTATAAATCTTAGCATACATGCAGACATTGCACTTAACATGACCTAACTAGGGTTAGGTCAACCTAAATGCATAACCATACATATATTTAAGGAGTTTATATCAGGCAAAAATGGCCATCCAATCTAATTTGCTTCATCCTGTGCAGATCTAATTAGGGTTAGATCTGTCTAAGTGCTGAACCGTACATATATTTGGAGTTAGATTGAGCAAATAAAGGGATGGCCCAGTCTAACTTAATTCTCCTGAGAGGTACATTAAGTTTATATCTGGCACAAGTTACAGAACATATGTACATGTTCAGAGTGCAGCCCTGGGGCTGGGAAAGCCCAGCTGCTTGCCCCAGTCCTGGTGCTGTGCTCTTCCTCCTCCCTCCCCCTCCAACCCCGATCAGGCTATATTTAGTAGGGGTGTGTGAAACAGGCCATATTTGATTTGGATTCAGATTCGGCCTGAATCGGGAACAGTGATTCGATTAGTTGATTCAGATCACTGTCCCCAATTTGATTCGGCCAAATCCAAATCTGAAGATTTGACGCTGATTCAGAGAAGTGCTTCTAGTCGACTTCCAGGTCTGCTGCTGATCATGCTGGGGACTGGCCCCCCCACGCCCCCCAACGGCGCTCTCCTGTGGGATCCTCCATCCACCCCACCATCGTAACATTCATGAGCCACCTGGTACCTTGAGGTATGTAGAAAAAACATTTAAAACTGTGTGTATATCCCAATCGTCAAATCTTTCCCAATCTCTCTGAATCAATTCAGAGGGTTCTAATTCAATTCAGAGAGATTAAAGGGTCTCCTGATTTGATTCAGATTTAGAGATTTGGCCACTAAATTGGGCTGAATATCCACCGAATTGAATCAGGGACAGAGGCTTTGCACAGCCCTAATATTTAGTCCTCTGGCTCTCCTACTAACATTGGATGGACAACCCACCTCTGCAGACCAGCCAGCCTCCACAATCTTGCCAACTGCCCCCTCCCTGGGATCAGCTAATCCCCCAATCCTACCCGCCCCCGATGCACCAACCCTCTCTATAGATTGGCTAGTCCCCCTGATCTTACCAGCCCTTCCCCCTACTCTGACTGATTTAGATTGTGTTTCTCGGCACAGCTCCCAGCACACCAAACATACACAAGTGGGGACCTGTTCTAATATCTGCCCTCTTAAAGTAAACTGCATGATCATAGATTGGGTCCCTCAAGCATGTGTCCATGCCCCCAGTTGCTGACTGTATAATAGCTGCTGTGTTAGCCCTGCATCTACATTTACTGCACAACAGTAGCTAATTTATTGCCTTAAAAATGCTGTTGGCTACTTTATACAAGAAAAAGTGCTGTTTAAAATTCCATGTTCACAGCAAAATATTAAAATTCAATAGTGTGTTTTTATAACCAAACAGTTCAGGAGGAGTTTGATAGTGAAAAATTTTTGCTCCATTTCAAAAATTGTTGTAGACCCAATGCAGCTTCCACTAAAGTCAATGAGAATCTTACCACTAACTTCACAGTGAGTTGGATCACAGCCTGATGAGGACATTATATTGTTATCTTGTTGTAGCATTGAACAATATGACAAGTTGTTTCAAACTGTTTCACAGATAAGATTTAAATATGTTGAAATATATCTTATACAAACATGGGGGTCCAGAAATACAGTGTATGCTAAAGGTAGCAATAATATATAGGAAATGATTATGCAGAGAGGTTCTCAAGTCTAAGAGGCAGTGGCCCATAAGCTACCAAGAAAAGAAAAAAGGAGGTCTTTTGGAAAATCTTCCTAAAATGCCTAGTCATGGCTTGCCAAATAAAGTATTAAAAGATAAAACATTTTAGAGCTGAGTTTGGAAAAATGGCCATTATGTTAAATGTTTTCATGTTTTGCTTTAAACAAACTGAACATCAGCCAAACCAAATTCCTTCAGATTTGGAAAAAGATCCGTATCCTCCCTGGGTAAGGGAAAACAGGCCAAGTTTCGGCTTGAACATTTTTGCCAAAATTATAAAAACTGAAGTAAGAGTAATGATGATGTATCTGGCATTTATTCAGTATTCTCATCCCAGAGGAACCCACAGCACATTACAAATAACAGGCCAAATTCTCAAGTCCTTAATCATGCCTTACTCATGCAAATCCTCTTTAAAGTACATGGAAGAAAAGGGGTCAAATTTGCCATCCTTATTTAGGGAAAGCTTCCATTGAGTCTGCCTGTATTTATTCTGTGGTACAAGACCCATTGATTTCAATAGCACTGTGTCTAGACTTTGGCTTAATTGGAAAATTGCTTGTTAAAGATTGCATGTTAAGTCTTAATAATCCAGATAGAGGACTAACCCTGCTCACCCATGAAAAAAGGCCTTTGTGGTGCAACTTGACAACTGTTCAAATGGCACATGTTCAGTAATTAAGACACTTGCTTAGCATAGGTGGTAAGCAAAAGGTCAAGTCCACTTCCACCTGGTTGGCATCCACATGCCTAATAACTGAAAAACAGTTCATGCAAAGGGCGCATATAGCCTTCATATAGCCTTCAACTTCTCCTTCAACTTGCTGCTTTCTGTGACTTAGTCTTAGGGATAAGATGATGTTATATTAGAAAAGTTGACACATTAAACTTTTTTCAGGGGCTCAAGCTGTGTGGTATAGGATTGCACTTACGTGGAATAGGATGTGACCGAAAAAGTTCAAAGTCCTCTGCATCATTGTCTACATTCTCGGTGTTACTCTGCCAAACCAGCCAGAGTGTAACAATCCTCCATTGCAGAAGCCTTGTCCTGAAAGTGCTGAAGGCAGAGTTTTCCTGTAATTTTTTCTGCATTTCTACTGCATATCTTCAGTATTTTTTACTTCAATTCTGGCGGGGTTTTAAGCTTCTGTATTATATTGTTTTTCCAAGAGTTCTTAAAGGCTTTTAAAACAGTTCAGTTTTCCACATGACTGCCTCTCATAATTATATACATATATAGCTTTCCCTCTGAGAGAACTAGATTTTCATGTTTTCCTTATTTGTGTTTTACCTTTGCCCTTCCATATTTTTCCCAATAATTTTTCTTGGGGTTTTTTTAAGCTTTAAAAAAAAAAATCCTATATTTTTAGTAAGCTATTTTTACTGAATTGGACATTTCATTTTGTTTTCCCTGCCTTTTTTCTTGTGAGATTCAATGGCTTTTCTTCGTTTACCCCATTATTGGCACACGCCACATGAAGCTGCATTTGAAAAGTTGCCTTTGACACCTCATATTTAAGGAATGACTAGATAAAGGGAGTTTTTTTCTTAAGCCACACACTGGGATTTGAGGTGATAGGAACTTTTTATTTCCCTTGCCTTAATGTCCTAGAGAGCTGTGAAATTTGAAGTGAATGTGGACCACAGAATCCGTGGCCTCCAATTTCCTCCCACCAGAAGGGCTGAGTAAAAAACAAAAACCTTAAGAGGAAATGACACATACCACCCTTCCTCCACCTTACAACCAATTTCATGATTGGATAAAAGTGTGAGTAAATTAGCTTTCTGTATTGCACTTAACTAGAGAATATCTACAGGATTAGTAAGATTTGATTACATACCTTGGAAATTTGTACTGAAATCCATTCTTACACACTGGGCCAAAACTAATGGCAAAGACTTTTCTTGACTTAAATAGCTGTTGGTTTGGTAGCTAAGAATGCATTAGCAAATATCTTCATTGCACCAAAGGGATGGCTTTCCCTACTAATAGACTTCAAATTTCATTTCTGCATCCTATTACACTGACTCTCAGTCAAACATTTTTAAAGGAATAAGACTTCTTTCTGATTTACTATAAAATATAGTAAATATTTTATCACAGCACAACTGTACTGGAAAGGTACTAACAGCTCTTCTAACTTTTTGTCTACATATAAAGGCATAGCACATTTAATAGTGCTATTGTTAAGATGGGCAGAAAAGAGATCAACTTTCCTCTAAAACTTAAATACAAATTTCCTTGAATTTAAATTTTTTTAACAACCCAGTTAAGAAATTACTGTTGTTAAAAAAGATTTAGCAATATATATATATATTGCTTAATGTATTTATATCCTAATTTATCCTTCCTTTTCTTCTTGCCAGGCTCCTCAGTCATGTGATACTAATCACTTGATTTTACTTTTAAGCAACTGAAGGTGGCTTCTTAAGGTTATTTCTTATTTAAAACAAGCATCTCACACATGTATAAGTTCTGAAATATTCAGAAAGTATAGCAAAATATAGAAATTTTATACTGAAAACCTTGGGTTCAAGACAATCCTGTTGTCCCTTACTTATGCAATTTTCACTTCTCATTAAATAAAGTCATCTTGTGTGAGTTAGGACTCACACTGGGCCTTATGTTGGTGCTGACTGTTAGTATATGCTGACTGTCTGCTGGTTTGGGGGGGGGGTCCAAGTTTTTTTGTTTGTTTGTTTTTTTACTTTATTCAGTTTTTATCTCATTTTCTATTTTAACACCATGTGGCCAAAGGT
Organism: Alligator mississippiensis; assembly: GCF_030867095.1. Classification (NCBI taxonomy): domain Eukaryota; kingdom Metazoa; phylum Chordata; order Crocodylia; family Alligatoridae; genus Alligator; species Alligator mississippiensis. The sequence continues at coordinate 78,972,888 of NC_081829.1, read as the reverse complement.
CCATACAGAATTAACTATGGGGTACTGTGAAAGGGTTAAGGCTTGCTAGCAGTTCGGTCATATTAGAACAATTACAGTGATTCATTGTCTATGTCTAATGGCATAATCTGATTGTAAAGACAGCAGAGTGGGCGTTGGAAAATATACAGCAGCCCACTATAGTCAGTGTAAGGCATAACAGGAAATGATTGTGGGTGTTAACCATGTCAAAATGGTTGGATTAAATGCTGACTCCACAGCTGAAAAGCCAAATAAAGATATGGGGAAATGATCATATATGTTTCAACAACAATTAGGAGATTATCTAATAGTAACAGAAAAGAGAACAAGCACAAAGAGAGCCTATCACAAGTGATTCTACTTAAAATCATATTTACTATCTTTTCATTATATTAACCAATAAGTAGAACTGTTCAGAAACATTTGGTGTGGTTTGTTCAAAAAGCAAGGTATTTTATATGCAAATAAATAGGACATATAACTCCTGATTATGATATTGTCATTAAGGTACTTATTTTCAATTAAGAATTTTTATTAGCTCTCATCAAGTAGAGTAATGAACATGCAGTAAAATATACTTCCTTTTCCCACCCAGCCTGCTCCCTGCTCCCCTTCTAACATGGCCTCTCTCTGTCTGTAGAAAGTGAAAAAAAAAAAGACATGACAAGTTATCAGCATCATGACAACAGCACTTCTGCTTGTTTCTCTGGGTCTTTTTCCCCTCTCTTCATCCACTTGGAGTTCAGATGCTGATGTGCCATATTTCTTCATTTAATTGTCTATTTTGTTTACAAGCTGCCAGTTTTCCCAATCCTTGCCACATGCTCATAGTCTAGTTCTGTATTGTCCTTCCACTGTCTAATAGACTGCCCTGTTGATCTGGCACCATCTGCTTCAGGATGATATTTGGTTCCTATCCCTCCTCGATGTGGTCATGCCATTTGGAGCTTTTTCTGGCGATCTTGGACTGTAGACTTGTTGTCTTTTTGTTTCTCTTTTTATTTCCCCAGAGGGGATGAACTAACCTAGTCCATACTTTCTTATCTACTGTAGCAATTTCATTTTGTTAAGGTCCCTAAGGCTTAAGGATGTTTATCCACTACTGGCAAAATATCAATGTGTCTCATTTTCTTGCTGTTGCCCAGTTGATGGTCTGCTCACAGTTTGGTGAATATTCCCTTTTGTACATTCTCCTAATGAAACCTTTCTAGCTCCTAGATGGAGTAGAGGATCATATTCTAGCATGACTCTCCATCTACAATTTAATTAACACAAGAACATTTATTAGCAATTTTTATATATTTTCAGCCTCTTGGAGGAGCTAACAACAAACAAACAGACAATTGTATTATTTATTTTTTTCAGGGGGAAGGCTTAGTATCACATTTAGCTTATTTTGATTGTAAATCTACTTTCAGATCTACATTACCAATGACAATTTTAAAAAATCTGTTTTATGAAGTTTTGGTGGTTTAACTTGCTCTTTCTTTCTCTCTTTCTGTTTTTCTCCCCCTCTTTTTCACATATCCTCTCTGGAGGATCTAAAAATAAGCCTCCAGCTATACAAGTCAGTGCTCCAGGATTATCTGGAGACTATAGAGTGTTACACAAAATATCTTTATTATTTTCTGGGGTTCCTCTGCATTGTATGAAAGCTCCAAGGTTACTTGAGATCAGGAGTGTAAGTGAAATGGACACCTGTGAGACTAGAAAGGAAAAAGAAAAGAAACATGGCATTTTCCAGAACAAAAATGTTTGCTTTATGATTGAAAAAGTTGGCATCAAACAAGGCTGGCATCAGCTATTTCTGATTGTATTCTACTTTCATTAGTCATTGCTAGTATCTCTGGTGGGCAAATTTAGACTGCACAGAACAAATCATAGAATCATAAAGAAGTAGGGCTGGAAGGAACCTCCAAAAGTCATCTAGGCCAGAGGTACCCAAAGTTTTTATGCCGTGGCCTGGCAAACCACAGAACGGAGGTGACTGCTGCCCAGCAAACTGTAGCCCAACAGTCACAGCTGGCCACGGCTGGAATTTCCAGATGGAAGACAGGTAAGAATACCCTGGGTGGGAGGGTGCGTCAAACCCTGCACTGCCGTGGGCCCTGCAAAAGGAGCCGTGGCTTCTCCGCCCAGCTCTGGGGGGCCGTGGTTTGCTGGTCAGCAGCCACTTCCAGTCCAGCAGCTGACCCTTCATGGCCCAGCACCAGGCCATGGCCTAGGGATTGAGAACCCCTGATCTAGTCCAACCCACTGCCTGAGTCAGGATCATCCCCATACAAACCATCCCATACAAACCATAATCTAAATTCTACGTAAGACTACCATCAATCCTGACATAACACAGACCTAACACCCTAACCTGCTACAGGTAAAGCAGGGAAGCCATGGTAAGCAATGTCTCGTTTCTATGAAATGTTGTCAATACATACTTAAGACATCCTGGGTAGAGAGCCATACCCCCTCCTAAAGAAGAAGGTGAAAACCATTGCAGTCCATACCAATCTGAACATGGGGTAAAATTCTTTCCTGACCCCAAATATGGCAATCAGTCTGACACTGAGTATAGAGGGGCAAAATCCCCTAGCCAGAACTCCAGCTTTGGTCCCAGTAGGAGCATTAGCACACCCCAGGCAAAATCTCCAGCCTTAACTATAGCCAACACCCAATGTCTATATGGAAGGCTTTAAAAAACCCTGACACATGTAAAGCATGTAGCAGAAAGGGGTGGTGGGAGGGAGGCAAGGGCTTAACCAGCAAAGGCCAGAAGCATGGGAATCACTCATAGTAGAAAATATGCCTAGATCATCCCTGAGCAGTAGCTGTCCAACCTCTTCTTGAATACCCAACATACTTACAGGCTTGGTGGTGCCAATTTGACTAGCACCGTGACTGAAAGGGACCTAAGGGTAATAATAGACCATAGTATGAACATGAGCCATCAGTGCGATGCTGTAGACAGCAGGGCAAACAATACTCTGGCATGCATCAACTGATGCATCTCAAGCAAAACCAAGGAAGTGATTCTTCTACTTTACTCAGCACTGGCAACACCGCAGCTGGAGTGCTGCATTCAGTTCTGGGCACCACACTTCAACAAGGATATGGAAAAGCTGGAAAGAGTCCAGATAAGAGCCACCCATATGATCAGAAACTTGCAAGGCAAGCCATACAAGGAAAGGCTGAGGGACTTGGGCCTCTTCAGACTAACAAAGAGAAGGCTGAGAGGGGACTTGGTAGCAGCTTACCGCTACATCAGGGTAATATGTCAAGGGCTCGGCAAACAACTGATCACCTGGGCACCCTTGGGGAAAACTAGGAGTAGTGGTCACAAACTTCTGGAAGCCTATTTCAGGCTTAACTCTAGAAAAAACTTCTTCACAGCCAGGGTGTCCAGACTGTGGAATAAACTCCCTCCAGAGGTGGTGCAATTACCTACCCTGGAAATCTTCAAGAGGAAACTGGACCATCACCTTGCTGGGGTCACCTGACCCCAGTTGTCTTTCCTGCCTAGTACAGGGGGGCTGGACTCAATGATTTTGTGAGGTCCCTTCCAGCCCCTTACAGTCTATGAATCTATGAACACGGCCAGTGATGGAGAGTCCACAACTTTCCTATGCCGCCTATTCCACTGCCTCACTATTCTAACAGTGACGAAGCTTGTCCAGCTATCCAATCTACACTTATGTTGCTGCAACTTCCAGCTGTTAGTCTGTATCCTCCACTCTGCAGTAAAGGAAAAGGTGCTTTACTTCTTCTTTATGGAAGCCCTTTAGGTATTTAAAGAACACCATCATGGCCCCTGCTAAGTGCCTTTTCCGCAAGCTGAACTTGCCTAGCTCCTTCAGCCTCTCCTCGTATGACTTACTTTCCAAGTCCTTTATCTTTGTTGTCCGGCTCTGGATCTTCTCTAACTTTTCCATGTCCTTTTTCAAATGTGGAGCCCAGAACTCCTGATGAGGCCTAACCAGTGCTGAGTAGAGAGGCACTATCACCTCCTGCACCTCTTCCACTTGATGCTTCTATTGATGCATCTCAAAACTGCATTTGCTTTTTGTGTGGTTGTATCACAGTGCATATTCATATTGAAGATTTCCAAGTCCTTTTCCATAGAGCTACCATTCTGCCAGGTGTCACTCATTTTGTATTTGTGTTTGACTATTCCTCTCAAAGTGCAGCACCTTGCATTTGTCCTCATTGAACTTCATCCTGTTAGCTCTAGCCCAACTTTCAAAGCCCAAGATCCTTCTGAATTGCATTGACATCCCCAGTGTGTTCACAAACCTCCCCAGTTTCCTGTAACCTGAAAACTCACTTGAGAAGCTTTCTATGTCAGCATCCAAATCATTAATAAACAAGTTGAACAGTCCCTTGTGGGACTCTACTCAAAAGCTCCTGCCATTCTGACATGGACTCTTTAATAATTACCCTTTGCTTGCAGCTGCTGAGCTAGTTATCTATCCGCCTTAAAGTAGTGTTATCCATTCCACATTTCTTCAATTTGGTTGAGATGGTCTTGCAGGAACTTCTCAAAAGTCTTGCTGAAGTCCAGATACACTATATCCACAATAGGGCTGTGTGAAGCTTTGGTCGCTGATTCAATTCAGAGGAGTTTCAGACCGATTCAGTGGCTGAATCTCTGAATCCAAATTGAATCAGGAGACCCTTCAATCTCTCTAAATTAAATCAGAACCCTCACAATAGATTCAGAGAGATTCGGAAAGATTCAGACATAGACATAGTTTTAAATGTTTTTTCTACGTACCTCGAGGTACCAGGTGACTCGTGAATGCTGAGATGATGGGGTGGATGGAAAGTCCCACAGGAGCATAGGGGGATCCCCAGCACACTCAGCAGTGGACCTAGCAGTGGACCAGAAGCACTTCTGGCCCACTTCCAGGTCTGCTGCGAAGCACACAGGTGACCCCCATCCCAACCCTTGGCTCAGCAACTGGTGCCTTCTGGGTCTTGGGATGTGGGGAAGGTCCCCTATGTGCTCAGCGGCAGACCTGAAAGTGGACCAGAAATACTTCTTATCCACTTCTAGGTTTTCTGCTGAGCAAGCGGGGGGCTGCCCCCATGCTCCTGTGGGATACTCCATCCGCCCCACCATTGCAGCATTCATGAGCCGCACCTGGTACCTCAAGGTATGTAGAAAAAACATTTAAAGCAGTGTCTATGGCTGAATCCCTGATTCTCTGAATCAGCATTGAATCTTCAGATTCGGACGAATCTAATGGGGACAGTGATCCAAATCAACGAATCGAATCATTGTCCCTGACAGGGGCCAAATCCGAATCGAATACAGCCCGTTTCACACATGCACAACATTCCCTTCATCCATCGAAATAGTTACTTTGTCAAGGAAGAAGATCAAGTTTGTTTGATACAATTTGTTTTTCATAAATCCATGCTGGCTGCTTGTGATCAGCCTTTCCTCCTTGAGATGCTTGCAAATGGCCTTCCTTAGGATATGCTCCAGTAATTTCCCAGGTATTGAGGTGAAGTTAACTGGTCTGTAGTTCCCTGGTCCTCCTTTTTGCCTTTTTAAAATAGGGGTATTACATTGCTCCTTTTCGCATCCTCTGGTACCTGGCCTGTCTCCCACAACTTCATGAAAACATTGTCAAGGATTCCAACATCTCTTCTGCCAGCGTCAGGACCCTCGAATGGCGTTCATCTGGCCTTGCTGACTTAAATTCACTCAGACACAGACACATCTTTCTGACACTCTCTTTTGTTATCTCCTCTCTCAGCTTTCCCCCTTCCTTATCCAGATAATTCTTATTAGGTGTCTGACTGCAGCTTAATTATTTTGTGAAGACTGAAGCAAAGCAGCTTCTGAGTAACTCCATCTTCTTTGCATCTTCAGTTAGGAGTTTCTCCTGGCTTGTTAACAGAGGACCCACAGCTTCCATGATCCTTCTTTTCTTACCAACATATTTATAGAACCTCCTCTTGTTGTCTTTAACCTCCTTTGTCAGGTGCAGCTCTTTCTTATTGGACTTACAATATTGTGCCCTTTAGAAGCTCCCAGCCGTCCTGGGTGCCTTTATCCTTCAAACTAGGTGGAGTACTGAGGAACCTGTAAAGCAGAGGTAAACCATTATACCATACCTAATAATTCATTGAGTCAGATGAAATCCACCTTTTTTGGAATCATATGCTTATCTATTATGAGTGCCACTTCAGGGCCTAGTCCTTCTAACCTGATGACTGTTCTTCTACCAGCTCAAATGAAGCCTGTATGTTCCCACACGGGGTGGCAATTTGTGTTAGACAAGGTTCTGAATCTGAGCAATGGTAGATGACATAATAGATGAGCACCCTATCCTTTAAATTGCCCTGACTACTGCACCCATGGAAGTTGCACCAATAATTAATTTCATTTTTGCTAATGCAGACTCATGTGAGTCATCCTGAAATATGTTTCTACTTCCATCATGAGTAATTCCATTCACTTTATCATGGGAATAAGGATTATTCTTGTGATAGATCAGACCCTGGTAGTCCTGCTTTTGGGAGATACCATCCAATTATAATTTAATCGTAACCTTAACCATTACTTAAGCCTGACTTTTCACCACTAAACAGTGAGAGTTAAACCATTAAATGCAATTGGAGCAGGATCACCCCTACAACAATTTTTATACGTTTTCATGAGATGATTCAGTTGTATTTCTGGTGCATTATTTAGCATTTTTGATGATGAAATTAGAATCCAGTCAATCACTTGGGTAGAATCCCATAAGCATGTTATAGCATCATGGTAAAAGAAAGAATGGCCAAACAATACCCGTACAGTTGTAAAACACTGCTCCCATCCTCCTACAGTTGTTATACACTGAGAAAAAACAAAAGTAATCAGGGACAGGTCTTTCAATAACTGGTCACGTGTTAAAACATAACTAAATTAAAAGTATTGTTTGAAAATAAAAAGGATAGGCTTTTCCTAGTGGTCTATCCAAGAAGATGCAAGTACAATATACAGCATGTTTGAATGCTTTTACTGTTTGCAGGGGTGTTGGTTGTAACTGTTGGTCTAAGAACATAGGGAGACAAGGTTCTTTGGGTAAATCTGATATCTTTTATTGGACCAACTAAAATAACTGGAAAAACTCTTCTGTGCAAGCTTTCAAGTACAAATACCTTTCTTCAGGCAGAGGAAGTGCCTGCGGTTGCTTAGTGCTCTTCCTGGTTCTTCACTGTTTTTAGTGTTTGATTACTTATTTCGTTCTTTATTGTTTGCAGAAATTAGATGCAGTCACACCTTGAAGCAAATAATCAACTAGTCACGTGAGCTTTCCCATTGTTATAACAGCATTTTATATAATATTAAATAATCTAGAAAGTTCTAGGAGTAACGTTTCTTAAACAGAAATTTGCTTGGCTATATGGTACATGTGTGATTCTGTTACTATTAATACTCCCATGTATTGCTTCTATACATGGCACCCTAGAAAATGACATAGCCCTAGAAAGACTTCCTTGAAGAACTAACAGGGTTTTATTACAGGAAGAATAAACAGGATTTCACAGTTACTTATCTTTGCAATAACCAGCTTTCCACTTCCCTCAGCACTCTCAAGGAGCTAATGGTTACTTCAGGTCCTATCTTCATTGTCTCCCTTTTCTTTATAATTCTGTAGGACTTTCACTGTGCTCTGAATCTTGTAGAGTTTACCCTTTAGAAATTAGTGAAGTATGTACTAGTGGTTATCTAAGGGGCACTTGGAAATAGGTTGTCAGTGTTTAGGCCCATATCAAAGGAGGACAGAATGTTTATGACATGCAGATATTAAACCCAGGAGTCCTGAATCTTGTCCCATGTCTCAAGGCATGAGACAGAATTCTCCAGTGTGGGAATAGGGCGGCATGTATGTCTCTGCCTGTATTTGGACATGGGAGGCTATGCACATTTCGAGATGAGCAATTGAGCACACTGCTAGGTATTTGGGAGGTGGGGGTTGATGGGGGAAAGGGTCAGGGGAGGTGTTTTTTTTCCACTTCTGCATGCCCTTCTTTGCAATTAAGTAATGCAAAACTATGGGAAGCTGTTACTATTTCTTGGACCTTTCTGTTCCCCTTCAGTTCTTTAAAATTCTCTGTAAAGGTATAAATTGGAAAAAGTAAATAATCAAATCAGCTCTCCAAATACTCTGCAATCATAAAATATCTTTCTGTAAGTATGGAGTTTAGAAGCCACCATCATTTTTGGAAGGAGTGAGAAATAGTTTATTTTCTCCTGACTACTTGAGTTCAAAGCAAGTTCCCATTGGAATCAGCCAGAGTTTAATCACTGATCCATAGAATCAGCATCTAACCCCCAAATACCTTATGAAGTACAGTGTGTGTGTGGAGTGGGGGTAGAGGCGCAGGTGGGAGTAGTTTTAACTTGAATGTCTCTGCTAGTTGCCTGAGCCCTGTTTAGACCACCACAGTACAAGTACAAACTGCATTCCATCATTTGCATTTGTCCCACTAAACTAACTTTCTCAAATGTGAGTTTGGGATTAGAGGGGGTTATTTACACCTTGGAGTTCCCAGCTTCAAGACTTTAGATACAATTGAGAGCATTTTTAAATGAGAAACAATTGAGAAAAATAGTATATCTCTTGTTTGGTATCTTCCTAGATGAAGGGCTTGTATAATTTTGTTGCTAGCAGTGAAATTAAGATTGTATATTCTATCTGTCATAGGTTTGGCAATAGTCCTAATGTTTCTCTCCTAACATTGTGCTCCACATTTATAGAAAGTGTACAGAAATTGATTAAAAAATCCTTAATGGCACTTTAACAAATAATGTTAGCTATGAACATTTCTGCCCCCCAATTTTTTTTGCCCCTGGTATGAACATGAGATATTTTAAATAGTCTCAAATACCAATAAAAATATTTTTAAAATTGGGATAGTGTAAATGGTCTCCTTAATTGTTACTAGTAGAATGAAATGAGTCTGTTTTATAAATGAACATAAATATCCCTGTGTGATTAGTGTTTACCTATTGTAAACCTTCTTGTTGGAGATTTCATGATGGCTCATTGAATATTGAATACAAAGTCAAACCTTCTTATATTCAAGGCAAATAGAAACCAGATCAATTGGAGAAATGACAAAAATAATTAACCATTATTTGGTTAATGTGTATTTCTCCTTTTATAAAAAAAGAACAGTAAGTGTACTCTAATGAAAATTAATTAAACTTTCTTCATAGCTTTATCTTTATTTTTTAAATCATGACTAACTTTCCTCAACTATCAGAATGATAAAAGAGCTTAAAATATTTTGGCATGGTTACATGTGGTTTTTTCGAGGAGATGTGCTTTTTTTCTTGGGAAGCATGTTTTTCCATGATTCTTAAATCCCCTCTTATTCAGTCCGTGAAAGGACCTCTCTCCATTATCTAGACCAGAGCTGACACATTTATGTGCAAAATTGCTGGAGCATTTACACTACTATTCATCAAGGCAGTGTCTGTGCTCCAAGAATATTGCAATCACCTGGCACAATCATTTGAACACACATATGCAAATTCTAGTACAGTAGTATAATGTGTAAAAAAAACCGAAAGGACCTTTGTCACACAGGGCCAGTTTAAGGAATTTAGGAAGGTGATATATATGTCAATATGACTTGACTAAATATCATTTTCTTTTGGCTGTAGTATTAAATATGAGACATGAGTAAAAATCAGAATGCCTATTGGCTCAGGAGACTAGTGACAAAATATGAATCTTTTCACTTCCTAGAGACCAGTTGAAATCCTTTCTCTGCCCCTTATGACTGTTCAGTTGAATATGAAATGGGTTTCTGATAACATTCTCATTTCTGATCTACACTTAAAAGTGCCACCATCAAAGAAGATTCCCCTGTTTTTTACTTTAGCAAAGAAGCCAACAGTTGAAACAAGCAATTCTAATGCTCTTCTTTTTGTCTTCAGTTGTCTAACGATAACTGAACATGGGTTTCAGGCACTGGATGAATATGTTTAAGATCCTAGTGTAGATGGACAAATGCTTAATGTAAATGTGGTTAGAGGAAGAAACACTACAGTGGTAAGAAAAACATTAAACAAGATGGTCTTTCCTGAATGGCTTTTATACATATACCTTAGATAATGGTGAGAAGGTTTGAACTGATTCTGTTTGTTCAACACTTGTTCCATTGATCAATAAAGTACTTCTCTGTCCAGAACTACCAACTTGAAGTATGTGGTCCTTGTGAATGAATGACACTTTTCATGGGAAGCTTTAAAAAATCCCATTGCCATTAATACAGTGAAGAAGTTACATTATACATTTTTTGAACTTTTTGCTCTATGTCTGTCTCTCAGCTATAATATCGAAGGGTACATGTATGGGTAGGGCTGGCCCTGCATGCTGCCACCACTTGCGGCCACAGAGTCGGGTAGCTATGGGGCCAGGTGGAGCTGGCCTGCACTCTGCTGTCATGTGCAGCTGGGGATTTGGGTGGGAGCACAGGACCTGTGCTCTGTGGCTGCAGCCACACATGCAAGCATGTGCGCTTGCAGCAGCTCAACTAGAAATGGGACAAATTTGAACCGGGGCTTTTTGCCTCATTACACATGCTCAGACATGCACTTTGTTGTGGAACAAATTGTGCCACTTGGGGCAAAATAACCCTGCCTGGCTCCTCTCGAATCTGCCGCCAGGGGGAGCTAGAGCCCGGGGCCAGCACCTGTGCTGTCCTCAGCAATATGAAAAGTTGCCCTGTCTCGGCCCCAGCAGTATAAAAAGCTGCCCTGGCAAGCAGCTTAGGGCTACTCTCTCTCAGGAGCTTCTGGGGCCCAGCCAATTGGTACCTGGGGACACTACCCCTTGTGCCAGCTGGACTGCTGCAGCAGCATCCCAAATCCATTTTTAAAAATACCCCCAAATCCATGCTTTTTCACAATTAAAACAAAAAACCACTCCACACACACACACACACACACACACACATACACACACACACACACACACACACCTAGAAAGAGAGAGAGCGAGAGAGAGAGAGAGACAGCAATCAGTTGGGCGATGCTTTATTGATATATTTACAATGGTAAAGCAATGTGGAAGCCTACCAGTGTCTCTATCTTCATGATAAAATAAATTCTAAATACCTATGTGTGTTGATGTGTGCTTTTGGTTTTCTTCGCACATAATAGATGTGTGATGGGCGAATGTGGTGTTTGCAGAAAGGGGGTGGTGTGTGCGTAGGTGTGGGATGATTGCTGAGGGGACTGTGGGTGTGGGGGACCTTGTGGTGGGGCTGCTCAGGAGGGGTGGGTCCTCTGGCCCCCATAGGGTGCAGCCCCCCCACACAGCACATGGAATACCCCCCCCACACCTCCCCCCTGCAGGGCCACAGCCCACCCCCCTCCCCACCCAGGATCCCAGGCACCCTGGAGGGCCCCAGCCCCAACTTACCTTTAGCAGCAGCAGCGGAGTGGAGTGCTCTGAGCCATGGTGGCAGGACCCAGCATGGCACACAGGGACCACGTGCCGGGCCCAGCTGGGTCCTGCTGCCCTCGGGGCTCCTCTGCCACCCGCCTGGGCTGGGCCCCTGGTAGCAGGACCCAGTACAGCATGCGGGTGGCAGAGCCAGCAGGAGCAGCCCCAGGGCCAGCAGGACCCATCTGGTCATAGCACGTGGTCCCCGCGTGCCGCGCCGGGTCCTGACGCCAGGGGCCCAACCCAGCCAGGCAGCAGAGGGGCCCCGAGGGTGGCAGGACCCAGCTGGGCAGTGATCAGGGAGGCCTGGGGGGGCTGGCAGGGGGAGGGGCCAGGCAGGGCAGGGCTGGAGGAACTGGGGGAGCTTTTTTGCTCCAGTTTGTTTAAACCCCTAGATATCCAGGGGTCTGATTTTCTCCCTGCACTGCATACTTGCAGCATAGGGAACATTGTTTTGTTCCTGCACATGCCTCTTTCCCTGCCTCAAGAGGCACATGCGTTCTCCTGGAGACACCTTATGGGGCCAAGATGGACTGGCCCCTCTTGCTGCCACCACATGCAGCTCTGGGGATTTGTACACTCCCAGGGACTCCAATGACTCCCCTCCACGCACACACACTCACACATATCCATACCCTCCCACCCACCTCACTCCCCCACCATGCCCCCATACACACTCCCACACTCCCCTCACACACCCCAACCTCCACCATACACCCACACCCTCCCACAGCCCCCAGCCCCCACCATACCCACACACACATCTCCTATCCCAACCACACAACTCAGACCTGCATAACCCCACATCCACACATACAACCCCACCCTCCCCCACACACACCCACATCCTATCCCACACTCTCCCAAGACCCCCCCACATATACCACCTTATCTCCACACACAATATACAAGAGTAAGATTTTATTTTGAGCTATTATAAAATGACTTACATATACACTATGCAAACACACATAAATCAGGACAAAAATATTTTTTGAAATAAAATTAAAATATGTTGTAGTAGATGTTTGATTTTTGAGTATATGAGTTGTTGTTTGATTTTTTTATTTTTATTTTTTTTGTAGTTCCAAGATAATTACCCCCCCCCCCAACAAAGAAATACTTCTGGGGCAAGGGTAGGGACTTCAGGTGGCAAAGGTCAGGGGTTAGGGTGGCCAGGGGGCAGGACACCTGTCAAGGGGCAGTGCTACCCTTGTGGCCCTCTACAGCTCACCAAAACTTGTTAAGTGGCCCTCCAGCCGAAATAATTGCCCACCCCTGGATTAGCCCCATCTACCAAATGTCTGCAAGTGCTCAAAGTCCAGCCTCAGGATGAGAGCCCAGCCACTTGCCCCAACCCCAAGCTGTGCTCTAGCTACCTGACCAAGCTATTTTAGGTCCCCACCCCACAGACCCACCTACCGCTCTCCCAAATTTGACTTATTTAGATCAGGTGTCCAGTGTGGCTCCCACTCTGTGTACAAGCCACTCTTGTTCTATGATCACGCAGCTTAAAGTAAACCACATAATTGTAAATTGATACGGTGAATGTATACACACACCCTTAACATGAGACAAAGGTTGCCACATTTTACATTAGGAGTTCATGAGTTTGTTCAGAGAACTACCAGAAGGCATTTATATTTCAGAAAAGGAAAAGGAAGCTCAGTGGAATACAAGCTCACTGGAAGTTCCTTGAAATACTAGTACATATCTATCCAGGCAGAAAGGAGAGCTTCTTTCCTCAAAAAACTGGGAATTGCAGACTTTTGTAAACACAAGTCTTGCTTAGTTTCTTTCCTGCAAAGAGAACTATGCAGATGCAGTTGTCTGCCTATGTTGAGTTCTAATGACTTCATATGTAGGGATTCTCTTCTAGGTTTGAAGTAATTAAATTACTATATCTTTAATATTTATAACTATCATAATAAAACAGTAACAATTCCAAACATGATTCAGTGTATTTTCATATAAATAGGAAGAACCAGGTATCTTATTTTTAGACTCACTGCAGCTGTTGTGTGTGTCTGCTTTCATGAAGATTTTCATTGGGCATAAAGATACAGACTTTTAAAAAAAATTCTAAATAAGTATTTACATGATACTGTAGCCCAGAATGGTTTCAAAGGAGCCTTTATGATCTGTCAGGTCAATAATCTGCATTTTTAAAAGTCCCTGAATACATATTTGCATGATCTGTATTTCAAAAGCTCTGTAAATATGTATTTGCACAATAGACCATAACAATCTCTTTAAAGCCATCATAGTCTATATATACTGTTAATCCTCATATATTCTAAAGGAAGTTTAATTTTTAATGACTTTAATTAATTAGATTCTCAGATATTATGGTGCTCAGTATACTAGAGACATACAATGGAATGAGTTGAAGGGGGTTTTTTATCCAATTTAAAAACGGATTTAGTACCCAGACCAAAGTTGTATGTAAGCATTTAGGCCAGGTACAGAAGAGTTGGGGCTACACCAGTCTAGGCTGAGGGACTTTGTGGTCAATTGCCTGCCCAGACTAAAGTGTGGGTAATGCTTTAACTTGACTTCAACTCACTGTGGACTTCCCCAACTCTCACTTGCCATGTCTTGATGTTTTATGATATATTGGAGCGGGAGGTGTCTGACTTCCTCTGTGGACTGAGTGAGTATCCAGATAGGGATTTCTTCTGGGGCTCCAACCTCTCCTACACCCTGTCCAAGAGCCACCCTGATGTTATGCCACAATTTGCCCCTTAGATCTTAACGGGCACCTTGTCCTTGTTCTTCTCTTATATGTTGTAGGCTCATGAGCATTGTAGCTGAACAAGTCCATGAAAACAAACTCAAGAATCCCCGAACTTTCCTTCAGCCCAGGTAAGTTTCCCCATCTCAGGCCAAAAGGGCAGAACACAATGATTTTCTTCAGTGTGGCCTGCCTTCTTAGACTTAACACACAAAAAAATGAATACCATCTGGAGTTTTCTACTGCCTTGAGTCTGAGATCTTGGCTTGTGCTTCAGTCAGTGCAGCGGCCTTTACTCAGGGTTTTTCTTTGACACTGCCCACACATCACATGTCTGGCCCTAGACTAACTGTACTTTTTCTTTTTGTTTCTCTTTCTCTCTTTTTTTTTTTCTTGTTGGTCAGGCATAGCCTGTCTGGATGTCACTCTGATGAATACTTTTTTGTCTCCCCCGGAGACTCATCAGAGGTTTCTCTGTCTCTCCCTTGTCTGCAGACTCCACATTTGTGAGCAGGAGGTCTGATTGTGGAGCCTGAGTGCTGGATCCAGAATGGTTGACCAGACACCTTCAGAGTGCCAGAGAGAGGTGTGTAGATGGTGCCAGTGACAACAGAACCAAAGGGGCCCTTAATGTGGGGGGTTGGAATGGACAGGCTGGCAACTGCTTGTACCACAGTACCATTACACTTGAACAAGCCGTCCAAGACCAGAAACATGCTGCAAAAGTCCAAGAATCAGGTCTACGGATGGCCAGATGCTCGCTGAAGGAGGCTGCATGCACTACAGAGTAAAGAGAGTTGCAGCAACAGAATGAGTTCATGCACAGTCAATGACCTCTTCAGATCCAGCTACAACAACCCTACATGAGCACCCCTGTAAGATTTGAAAATCATAACTGGGAGGGTCTCTGATTCTATTAGGGCATCATGATGGGCTGCCCAATTTTTTTTTGCTGATCCCACCAAGAGTCAAAGTGTAATTCAAATCCTGCCTGCAGGGCATGCTGGGAGGCATGAGGAAGCTCCAGCCTACCTGCTGCACTCAGGAGGTGCAGGCAGGCTCAGCCTCTTCCCCACCCCTCCCCTGTCTGACAAAGGATAACATGCGTACTGCTTCCTCCTAACCTGAACAGGGTCTTAAAATAAAACTCAGAAGTTAGAGTGCTTCCACTGCAGTCTTCTTGAATGCCTTTACTTAGCCTTATTTTCACCTTCTCCTTTTGGCAGTTGAGTTTTCCCAGAAATGAAGCACTTTTCACACATTCTTCTAGGTGTTTTGGTGTTCTTTATTGTCAATGGACTTTGTGTTTCTCAATAATTATTTCTGACATACAGTGACAGTATTTTCCATAAAGTTCTTTGCTGTGTTCTAGGTCAGCCTTGCTCCCTGGGAAAGGGCAGAGAGACTTTGAATCATGGATTTTAAAAATATATTGGTACAATATCCATATGACCTCTTATTGTACAGAGGTGTTCTTTCGTCAAGGTCATGTTGCTATTCCCCTAATGCCTTGAAATGAGAGGTTCAAAAGACTCTTTTATGAACTACATGCCTATTCTTCAGCAAACAAATAAGAGGGGGTGATCCAGCTGGATCTTCCATCATCAGTTCTCATTTTTTGTGTGGCCTTCTCAAGAAGTTACAGGAACAGGCTAATGTACAGAATTTTGTTACATGAGACATGACAAAGCAGATGGCATATTCTAAGTGTTCTCCATCACCTTTCTGCACACTGAAAATTCTTTCCAGTAGTGTCTTCATGTTCCAGACAATGATTTTTATTTATGGAACAATGAATTCAACTTTGTGGTTTTGGCCCATCTGCATTAACGAGAGATACTGCATTGTATCTCCTGACCCATTGGTGTGGCAGAATGAACACAAATCTCCTAATTGAATCAGAGATATTATGAACAAATATTGGTTTTGGGGTTGTTTTTTCTTTTCAATAAAGTCAGTAAAAGGAGATAGGAAAGTGCTGGTAACTGAAACAGTTCTTCAGATTTTGCAAATTATAACTCTACTGTTTTCAGTGGGACTATACGGGCTTATATTATTATTACTTGAGACTCTAGATATCTGTTTATGGTGCACATGCAGCATTAGTTGCCTGGCAATGTTGCTTTTACCTAATGAATGACTCAGTTTTAAGGATGAAAAGGGAATTCCCTATATGGGCTGCTGGACAAGCACATCCATGCTCTGACTTCTATATGCTTTTGAATGTGGAATACATGTAGCATTTAATGTATCCAGACTCAAAGAAGTTTTTGTTTTGTTTTGTTTTTTAAGAAGCAATGCAAGGTAAACACAGCCAGAAAACAGTGTAAAAGGAAAAAGCTAAGAATATTGCCTGCAGCCATATCACCTTGGGCTGTTATCTCGTCAAGTTTCATGAGACAAACAAGGCTGGTCAGTACTGTAAGACCTCCAAGGAAAACCTAAGTGCTACAGGAAGATTCAGTAAGTAGCATGTATTCCCCTATGTGTCAATAACATGCATATGCCTCAGCCTATATTTAAAGGGCATAAAGTTGTTGGAGGGGCTATGTTTTCAATTAGATGTACAATTAAGGTCCTGATCATTTTCAGAGAAAAGTATTGCATGTGTTCTGGCAAAATTTTATTTGTGTGATTACCAGAGGTAAGTTTCAAAGCTTGGAAGTTTGGATTCACTGGGATACACTTTCGTCTGTTTTACTTGGAAACCTCAGTTATAAAATACAGATCCTATCAAATTACCCGCAAAAGTCTGTAGAGTCTAGAGCTGGGATTCTAGGTTTAGACACCAGACTAAGACTTACATTCTGCCTCTATTTTTGTTAGCAGTTTCAATTAATTAGGTATACTCTTTTATTTCCATCCTTGCCTGTTTTATAGTATTCTAATATAATGAAAGTCGTTGTCTGTCTGTCTGTCCGTAATGCTTCTGACCAACTGCATATGCACCTGGCTGGGTGGCCCAGGCTGTGCCAGCACAAGTTTGTGCCACTGCCGGGGAAGTTTGGTGGTGGGGAACATGGCCCAGTCATCCAAGCAGTGGGGCTTCCTCCCCACCCCGCTGCCTGAGGGTGAAGGGGGGAATCACAATAGCAGTGCCTGCCCCCACCAGCCCCCAGAACAGCTGACAGGAAGCGGGGGGAAGAGGACAGGGAGGGAGGGAGGGTGGGGAGTGGGGAGGCAGGCAGTTGTGGGCCAGGAGGAGCAAAAGTGGCAGAGGGAGCAGGGGGAGACCCAAAGCTGTGGGGGACAGTGTCGGGGGAGTGGGGCTGGACCTAAAGCAGTGGGGGGAGGAGCAGGGTCAGACCCAAAATGGTGGGAAAGGGAGGGGGTTGAGTGGGGATGGACCCAAAGCAGCAGGGGGATGGGGGAGTGGAGCCAGACCCAAAGTGGCAGGAGGAGGCGGGGAAGCAGGGTTGGACCGAAAGTGGCAGGGATGAGTGGGAAGCAGGGTCACACCTGAATCTGCGGGGGGAGGGGAGGCCAGTAGGGGTCAACCCCAAAGCAGGGGGGGGGGGGAGTGGAGTCGGATCCAAAGCGGCGGGGGGGGGAGGAGCGGGGTTGCACCTGAACTGGTGGGAGGGGGGTGAGAGTAGAGCGAAGCCAGACGAGGATTGGTGTGTGGGTGGGGGGAAGGGGGTTGCAGGGCCAGACTCAGGGCTCCGTCCTCACCGCTGTCCCCCTGCCCCCATCATTCTTGACAGGCAATTTCCTAGTTGCAATATAAAATTATAAAATCTGCAATGCTCCACCCCACAAATACTGAACAGATATTTTTATGATATATCGTAAAAGTTTACATGATTATTCCTGTGATGGTTTGGAGTAGCTGCAGCTGGTAGGGATCTGGGTGCCAGCCTGCCAACCCAGGGCTGTTCTGACCTGGCTCAACATGCCATGGAGGGGCTGGCTGAGGCTTGAGGGTACTTTAGTGTGGGGCTAACTGGCAGGCATCCACCACACTGAAGCACCATCATGCCCCAGCCAGCCTCATTAGCGTCTACACATGCACTGCAGTGCAATAAGTAGCACCACCGTAGGCTAGTACTCGTCTTTATAAGTACTAACCTACAGCAACATTTATTAGTTTGCTGTGACCCAATAGGGCTGCATATGTAGACTCGGAGACTTTACTGAGGAACTAATGAAGCTGCTCTGCATAAACATCTCATACAGACATGCCCATTGTCAAAAAATTACTGGCAGTGTAAAAGTGTGTAATCTGTTTGATATCGTATTAAGTGGCAAATGTGAATAATTCCAACACAACACTGTAGCAACCATATTATGGTGCAAAATAGTTATAAGAAAATAAAAAAACAAGATCCTTGTTTCAAGTAAGGCTACTTTATTCCTTCAGAGACACAAACGATTTGAGTTTTGTCATGTTTATGTTACGATAGTGAAATAAAAAATGTACAAAACTGGTGTATCTAGTGATGGTTGTGAATTTTATAACACAGTTTTGTATCACAGTCAAGATGGTTTTGGGAATTATCCTTTTTTAATTCAGTTCTGGTATAGCATTTCTGGTCTATACCAGTATAAGAAATGCACCCACCCCAGAATAGAGAAGAGGCAGTAGTCAGAGGATTTACCAGTTTTGCCATTTCTCTACATCCGAAATGAGAGCATTAGCCATAGGACTAGTGATTTTTGGCCTGATAAATATTTAACGATTTATCCAAAATGAATACTTTCCAGTAAAACTGTGTGAGCGGGACTCAACCTGGATATCCAATAGTTTGCTGATTAGGATGCTCATCTATAATGTGGTAGGTTAAAGTTCAAATTTAGTCTAAAATGGGCAAAGAAGGGACCCACACCTTGGTCTTTCACATTTCAAATGAGTATCCCTACTCAGTACTATTTGGGGGTAGTGAGCTTGTTTTTCTTCTATTTTCTCATGAAATTGCCCCAATGTGAAACAGTAACATTTCTAAAACATTCAACATTTTCAATGCATGTGAAAACCATTTCCTACATAGCTCTAGATATATAAGTATGATCAGAATCAGGCACTGACCTTTGACTAGACTGGAAAGATTTCCTGTGGTGAATATATACTCGCAAAAACCCTAGCGTTTGCTAGTTCTGTGTCACAAGCCAAGTTCTGTTTCCCTGTTATTCCTCTTCATCCCTTTGGCATATGGTACAGGTAAGAGAAGGAGCCGGCACATATTGTTTCTGTTTGTGAAGGAAGTACACTCTGCACTTTCCCTGAACATAAATTCAGCCAAAGTGGTATGTCATTAATCAGGTCCAGAATCTGGAAAAATCATATAGGAAACTCAACTTCTTATATTAAATGCAGCAACTTACGGCTGCTTAGTTTGTTTATTGATTACTTTTTTATTATTATTAGCACCATGCATTACATAATGTGAGGAATAGCACAAAGTAAGGTTATTTTTCCATTCAACTCCAACTCAGTTTTTCTGTGTAAGCAACTGGGACCACATATATGTAAGGTTGATATGCTCATGCCATACTCTGCTTATAACATAAGTCTTCCCTATCATGGAGACTGGCAAAAAATTAGTACACATATATGCATACCTAGAAGGTTTCATAGCATAAATCTGAGTCAAAGATTAAACTCAAGCTTCATAAAGCTCTCCTTTCTTTTTGTATAAAGCTATGAAACACTACCTTGGATTCTAAGTATTTCATTTTGGATAATATGCTCATATGGTGTCATGGAATTGCAAATGAAAGTCTCACCTGCTCTTCCTATAGCATTCTTACTCTATGTATACTTTAAAGAAGAGCTAGGGGAAGTGCTATAAGAAAATAAGAATCTTGTATTTTCATACACTGATTATTGGCTATTTACATAATGCAAATTGAAACCTCTTTTCTAATGCAAAAGCCTGAATGCATAAAGAGTTTCTTGCTCCATTAAAAATACAATTTTACTCATGTAGTAATGGAAAATGTCAAAAAGGAAAGTGGGTGCCTTTTAGTATTCCATTTTTTACAGAAATATGTTTAAATGAAATACTGCCTGACAGATAAATTACATTGGCTTTGCGTATGCAACTGACTGATTTAGTGCTACCAGCAGTGCAGATGGTTGGCGACAACTTCTTAGGTGCTTAAACATCTCAGTACATGAATGCAATTTTTGCACTAATGCAAAACATTTGTGGAGTGACCCTCAATATGTAATGTTTCCCTTTGAGAGAAATGATTTGGCCTTACAGAGAAAAAAGTTATATACAAATTACTTCAGGTAACCTGTAGCCTTTAAAAAGAAAAAGAAAGCAATAACATCTACTCTTTGCAACCACAGTTTAATAAAAACTGAAGACTGAAATGGTCTTTCTTAGTTTCAGAGCTTACAACAGGTCCCTGCTTATTAACGAAATAGTTGTACTAGCAATTTGTTTTTGTAATTATGTTCTTTGTGGGCTACATAGTTTTCAAATACTGAGGCAAAAAGGACAGCTGGAAATACTGTTAGTTGCTTACCTAACCCCGAGTGAGAATAAAAATAGATAACAGAAAATGAGAGTGTATAGTCATATGTAGGAGGTTAAATTAACAGTCAAAGCTGATTTTTTTTAAGATGCAGCGTACTTCAATGTATACACTAAAAGAGGAGATAGCTATATTAAATATCACTAGGAATACCAGATTTTTTGATTATGTGAATGAAAATAAAACATATCCCATGACTTAACACTTTCTTTATCAAAATATAAACTAAAATAATGCTTTACCACACAAGTTTGTAGACATCTAACATACATTTTATTAATAGTGAGGCAAAATAGCAGCTTATTGAATAGCATTAATTCTTTCCTTTTTTGCTCAAAAGGACATGATCAAATTCAATATTAAAGCTAAGAGTGCAGACTGAATAGATTTAAAGGAGGGCCTTTGAGACTATGACTTTTCCAGTAGTAATGTGTTTTGCCATGATGAAACTGCTGTATATCTCCATTTTTCTTTGGATTTTTGGGGAAGGAAACATAGTTAGAGCTCTGGGTAGATCCAGTCATCAACAGTCATTCAACAAAAATTGAATTTACTTGAGAAAGGCTAAGAATGAACAGATGAGGGGGCCAGCCATCGCCTTACTGCTATGTCATTCTCCTTCATTCTCACATTTCTTCCCCTGGATTTTCCAAAGCATTTTCCTTGTTTATTTTGGTGGTTGAATTTTGCACAGGCGTTTGTGGTTCTCTTTCCTAGATGTTTAGCTTTTGGGGGTAGAGGCAGTCTACATCTGGAATTCCATATGCTCTAACTGGTCAAGCTTGTCTTATTGCTACCGTCAGCAGAAGTGGCAACGTGAAGGAGCACCTTACTTCTGCGTAGTCCTGGAAAGCACCTATCTCAGGCAGATACAGCATAAGCCATGTGCTAATTAGCACATGCCAGAGCAGATACGATAAATCAAGTCTGTTGTGAGGCTGCTTTAAAGCACTAATTAGCCTACTCCAGCAGGCTCCACGTCACATATATTCAGCATCCCCACATTTCAAAATGGTGGCACAGACACTTTAACTAAATGCTTGTCAAACGAGCTTTAGTTAAAGCACTCTCACCACCATTTTGAAGTGCCCTCTACTCTTCCCCACTGCAAGCTCACTGTAAGGAAGGTAGCATTAGTCTGCCACAGTCCAGGCACTCATGAGGACACAAATAATGCCACTGTCTGATCCATGAGTATAGGATACACAGGCTGAAAATGAGGATTTGGAAGAGTAAGTATTTTGCACTGTTTTATCCCTGTTACAGAACCAGTGGGATTAGGAACTATCACAGATTTCATCAACATTTGAAAAACTAAAGAGAAGCCTAGACCCTCAAAGGTCCTCCTAAGCCTAGCAGCCTCTGGGCCAGACTGGGAAGAATCACATCCAGCAAGCACTCTCTGCCCTGCCTGAATGACCAGGCCCAATTTACACTTAGGTTGACTGGGTGGAGGGAGAGTCTGGTGCAGGTCTTAAACTCACACCTTGGAGCTACTGCTCAGCTACCACACCCCTGCCAGCTTGCCACTGAAGCTATGCTAATTTATCCCAGCTGTGAGTCTGGCCCAATAGGTTTCCTCTTCCATGATGACACTCAGAGCTGTTATTTCATTAAACTGTGAGGTTAAAAAATGTGAAGTGTAGAGATGATAGTTTTCTAGGGATGCCACACAGGAGTTAAGTCTGAAACCAGCAAGCTGCTAGAATTTCTTATAATTACACACAGAGATTTCCTATAATTACATACCCTTGACGAGGTGAGGAAAGCCATCAAGCAGATGAAGAACAACAAGGCATCTGGACCGGATGGAATCCCTGCTGAAATCTTCAAACAGAGAGGAGAGGAGCTCACATCACAGCTTCATGCCCTCATCTTAAGGATCTGGAATGATGAGGAAATCACAGACAACCTGAGGGATGCCATGATTGTGACAATCTTCAAGAAAGGAGACAAGTCTGACTGTGGAAACTACAGAAGGATTGCCTTGCTGTCCACTACAGGAAAGATCACTTCTAGAAGCCTCCTGAACCGTCTCCTTCTACTTGCTGAAGAGCTCCTCCCAGAATCTCAGTGTGGGTTTAGAGCATCCAGAGACACAACTTGACATGATCTTCACAGCTTGCCAGCTGCAGGAGAAATGCCAGAAACAACATAAGCTTCTCTACATGGCATTCTTTGACCTCATGAAAGCTTTCAACCCTGTCAGCTGAGAAGTGTTGTGGATCCTTCTGAAATACAGATGCCCACCCAAACTTAGCACCATTCTTTGCCTGCCCCAAGACAGTAGGCAAGTAGTGGTTCTCAGTAACGGCTCTCTCATAGATACCTTTGAGTTTAAAATGGGAGTTAAGCAAGGCTGTGTCATTGCTCCAACACTCTTCTCAATATTCTTTGCGGCAATGCTACATCTGACCACCAAGCTTCTGGCCTGAGTGGCGCTAAACTAGCAAATAGATGGTAAGCTGTTTAACCTCAGCCAACTCCAAGCCAAAACCAAGGCCACCCCAACCTCAAACATTGAGCTCCAGTACACTGAGAATGCTGTAGTGTGTACTCACTAGGAAACAGACCTTCAGGTAATCTGCAGCCTGTAGGCTATGCATCTTTACCAAGGCATACAAGAAAATGAGCCTGATGCTTAACATTCAAAAGACTAAGGTTCTCCACCAACAAACTCCTAATGAACAGTCCCCAGCTCCAGTAATCCAGATCCACAGTGAGACTCTGGAGAACACTATCTCCCATATCTCCAAAGCCATTTCTCGGAGAAGGCTGACACTGACAAAGAAATCCAACACCACCTCAAATGTGCAAGTGCAGCCTTTGGACATGTGAAGAAATTAATGCGTGGAGATCACAACACCAGATCCAAAACCAAACTCATGTTTTATCAAGCAGTTGTGATCCCCACCTTGCTGCAGAGCTGAGACATGGACAAGGTACAGGAAACATCTAAAGTTGTTGGAGAAGTACCATCTATGCTGCCTGCGGAAGATCCTCCTAATCCAGTGGAAAGACAGACACATCAATGTTAGTGTCCTCCTGCAAGCAAACATCATGAGTACTGAGGCAATGATCATCTGACATCAACTTTGTTAGGCTGGCCATGTCATCTGAATGTCTGACTCGAGACTCCCAAAGCAAGTTTTATTCTCCCAGCTTAGCCAAGGCATACACTAAGGAGGAGGACAGAGAAAGCACTTCCGGGATGTCCTCAAGGCTGACTTAAAAAAATTAAACATCATTGTCAACTTGTGGGAAACTATTGCCCAGGACCACCTGAAATGGAGGAAGAGTCTGCTGCAGGGATCTCAGTACCTTGAAAACTCACAGCAACAACAGGAGATGGAAAAGCTGGAGCAGCAGAAACAGCATGCCACAGATCAAATCAAATATCGAGAACCACCCACCCCACACAGAAACACATGTCTAAGCTGCAGTAGAGTCTGTTGATTTTGAATAGGCCTCATCAGTCATCTTTGGGGACACAGATAAGACAATCATGGAAGTCAATCATCCATTCGACTGTGCGGGATTGCCAAAGAAGAGTCACAATGGAGGTAAGCTAGCTCTCAAAACTTGTGTACTCCATTTATTCCCATTGAACATGCCCAGCACATTTGGAGTGAAGTTAGACTACAACAAATCTAAATGCAGAAAACAGAGCCAACAGGAAATTCATGTTTTACCAAAAACAAGAGCCAAGTTAGGTGCTACAATCCAACTTAACTTTCATAGTGAGATTTCTGTGTCTTGCTCTCATTCTGAGTTTGTCTTGGGGTAGGGAGTGGGAAAATTAAGGCTGTGTAAGTCAAATTAGCGTTAAACACTTGGTTGTCTCAAAGGAACTAAAGGGCCTGATCCAGAGCCCACTGAAATTAATTGAAAGATTCCTATTGACATAAAAGAGCTCCAAACCAGGCTTCAGGAGGAGAAGAAAGCAGATTGTACAAAAAGTAGATTAAAACCCTAAGCAGAACTTTTCAATATGTCGTTTTTCTGCAAGTGTTCAAGAGGCTCTTGGGAGCATGAAATCAGGGTTCCACAACAATACCATAACATATTTTTAAATACTAGACCAGACACGTCCATTCCTAGAATTCTTACCTGTTAGCTATCACTTTTATATACCCATTATTTTATACATTTCCAATGCATCTGTTCCTTTTTATATTTATATCTAATGAATGTTTAATTTAACAAAAAATCACAAACTTCCCAAGAGACGGCGAAAGAGTATTTGCCCCTAACATTTAAAGTTTATGTTTTATTTTTAAAAACTATTGGAGACCTGGATAATGCTGCACACTAAATTTTCCTGAGGATTTGATTTGTTATATCTGAGATCAGCTAAGAAGAAAACAGGAGAGAGTCACTTGATTTTGTGCCTGGAGCAAAGCTAAGTGGTTCAAGACAAGGCTAAACACAAAGTAAATGAAAAATCACCAGAGAGAAAAGAAGTGCTGTGTTTTACCAGTGGACAAACCTTGAAATATTTCAGAGTCTTAGTTTGGTTCATACAATTGCCCAGATGTTTTATTATTTATCTGAATCACCTGCACCGAACCTTGGAACTAAACCTTCCTTCTGTTGTGTGGCTGCCCTTCAGGGGAAAGGAGTTACAGATTTCCTTCCCTAACCCCAGTGGGTGTACAGAGCACAATATGATTCCTGAATTAGCTTTTGAGAGTGTGATGGGTGATGGTAGCAGGGAACAGGGGGAGGGGGTGCTAGTTGCAATTCTCATTTCCTACATACATCTCTACCCACGCAACATGCAAACTAGGGGCTTGTCCTGCAGAAAAAATGGCATTATTTGGTCTGGAGAACAGAAGACTAACAAGGAATTTGATAACAATTTTCAAATACTTGAAATATTTTAAGGGAGCAGTTAAAGACCATTCCCACAGGAGAGGAAAAGGGCAGGACAAATTGCAGCAAGGAAAATATAAGTTGGATATAAGAAAGAACGTTATGAGTATAGTCAAGCATTGGAACAGGCTCCTTAGAGAGATGGTAGATCTCCATCCTTACAAGTTTTTAAGAGCAGGTGAGGCAAACACTTGACAGGAGCAATTCTGCCTTGAGCAATAGCTTGGACTAGATGATTTCTGAGGTCCTTTCTTGTCCTACTTTTCTATGATTCTTTTTAAAGGCATAACAGTGTTCCTCCTACCCACCATTCCTGCCAACTCAGCCATCTTGCCTTCAGTAGCTGGATATTTCTGACTGTCCATATAGGCTTGGCTTTGTTCCACCTCTCATTCTGACTCCAAGTTACAAGGGTATGATTTAGTTTCCTGCTTGGGATGCTACTGCAATAGACTTTCAAATAGTATTTTGTCTCACCAATTTCCAGTCCTGGCTTAAAGAAGAGGAAAGGCACCCAGGGAAGAATTGCCAATGACATGAATTAAACTAAAATGTCTTGGTTGAACTTGGGTTTCAGTTTAGTGCTTATTTCATCCCTGAATGATATGAAATGAATCAAAAATAGATGACTGTGACTTGATTATCTCAACGTGGAAAAAATATAGTGGTATTTTCACATACTGAAAGAGAAATACCCAACTGAAAGAAAAATATGAAAAATCACTTGCTGCAGAACTTTGATGTGATTGTCCCCTTCTTTCTTGAACTCTTTGATCATCAGTGAAATATCTAATGATGATGACATTTAAAATTCATCAATAGTCTTCAGGGTCAACAGCTCATCAAGACTGATGAGATTAATTTGAATCTTTCCTAGCTATCATTTTGCACAATCAGCAGACAGCAATGGACAAATTTTAGTCCATTTGTGTTTCAACAGCTGCCTTTGCATTCACAAGAAAAATTAGATTATTTTATTTAACATGGAAACTTAGATTCTGGGTACCAGGTTTTGACAAGAATCTGCCTCTAGAAAAAATACTTATTCATTAAAAAGCCCACAAAGTGTCATAGTATCATAGTGCTTAGGGTCAGAAGGGACCTAAACAGATCATCAGGTCTGACCCCTGCCCCAGGCAGGAACGAGTGCCTGGGTCATATCACCCCAGCCAAATATCTGTCCAGCCTCCTCTTGAAGATCCCCAAGGTAGGAGAAAGTACCACCTCACTTGGGAGCCCATTCCAGAGTCTGGCAGCCGTAACTGTAAAGCAATGTCTCCTGATGTCCAGCCTGAACCTTCTCTCTAACAATTTGTGGCCGTATTCCTGGTAAACCCGGGTGGTGCCCAGAGCCACAGAGCATCCCCCAATTCTCACTGGTCCCCCCTGGTAAGTTTGTAAATGGTCACCGGATTCCCTCTCAGCCTTCTCTTGTGGAGGCTGAATAGGTTCAGGCTCTTTAGCCTTTCTTCGTAGGACCTACCCCACTCGCTGCCCCTAGACCATACGAGTGGCCCTTCTCTGGACCCTCTCAATGCTAGCCACATCCCTCTTGAAGAGCAGTGCCAAGAACTGGATGCAGTACTCCAACTGTGGCCTAACCAATGCTGCATAGAGTGGAAGGATTACCTCCCTGGACCTATTTGTGATGCATCTGTAGATGCACAACAAGGTGCAGTTAGCCTTACTGACTGCTTCCTCACATCGGCGGATCATGTTCATTCTGGAGTAAACAATGACTCCAAGATCCCTTTCTGCCACCATGTTGACAAGAAGTGTGTTCCCCAGCCTATAGGTGTATTGTTGGTTCCTTTTCCCTAGATGCAGCGCCTTGCACTTGTCTGCATTGAATTCCATCCTATTCTCATCTGCCCACCTCTGTAACCTGTCTAGATCTAGCTGGATTCTGTCCCTCCCCTCCGGCGTGCCCACCTCGCCCCACATCTTAGTGTTGTCAGTGAATTTGGACAGCGTGCTTTCTACACCCACATACAGATCGCTGATAAAGATGTTGAAGAGTGCAGGCCCCAGGACCAAGCCCTGGGGGACTCTGCTGCCCACATCCCTCCAGGTCAAAAATAACCTGTTCACCACCACTTTCTGGGTGCGACCATCTAGCCAATTTGCCACCCATCTGACTGTGTGGGCATCAGTGCTGTAGTCACCAAGTTTTTTTAAGAAAATGTGGTAGGAAACCATGTCAAAGGCCTTCTTAAAGTCCAGGAAGATGACATCCACTCCGATACTTTTGTCCAGGGACTTTGTGACCTGATCATAAAAAGAAACCAAGTAAGTCAGGCAGGACCTGCCCTCAATGAACCCATGTTGGTTGCCCCTGAGCATTACCTCCCTTGCTGGGCCCTTGCAGATGTGCTCCTTGATAATTTTCTCGAAGGTCTTCCCAAGGGCTGAGGTGAGACTGACTGGCCTATAATTGCCAGGGTCCTCCTTTCTCCCCTTCTTGTAAATGGGAACCACTTTGGCCCTTTTCCAATCCTCTGGTACCAGGCCAGTGCCCCACTAGTGCTCATAAAGCCGTGCCAGGGGCCCTGCTATGACCCCTGCCAATATCCTCAGCACCCTCAGGTGAAGAGCATCTGGAACTACTGATTTAAACATGTCCAGTCCCTTCAACAGTTCCCTAATTAGGTCATCCCTGACCCTAGGCATGGTGGTGCCTCCCCTGGGTCCATCCGCAATTCTAGTGGGGAAGATGTCCTGGTCCCTGTTCAGGAATATGGAGGCAAAAAATTCATTAAAGAGGTCAGCTTTTTCATTTGCTGCAATCAAGTGATCAGCCGCAATCAAGTGACCAGCTGCTGGGTGTTATTTGCCTACTTTTATCTCTGTTTGGGTGCCCAGTGGGATTCATGTTTAGGAACTGCTCAGCAGCAGTATCATAAATGAGGAGGGGGACAACTGGGCCAGCAGCCCCAGGTACTACCTTTGTGGGGGGAAGGTGTAAGATGGGGGGGGGGGCGCACAAAAATAACAATGACAGCAGTGGTGGTTTTTGTGCCATTGCAATTGGTACTACAGCAGTTGCCACTGCCAGGCATCCTGTGGCATCCTGTGGCATCCTGCCAGGCATCCTGTGGCAGTTCCAAGCCTGGAACTGCACTGATATCCCTCTGCTCAGGAAGAGAACCCTTGCTGAAGAAGAGCATGTAACGATTATGTATGTGAGGAAAAAAAATCTATTCTCAATAGTTCTAAATATTGATTTGCTATGTGTCCCCTTTTCTACCTTGATTCAGCAATTTTTAAAGCCAAGGCTGTATTTTGTGTCTGATAAATACAAAACCTACAAAAGGCAGCTCTACTCTGAGATGCTCACTCTGCTGAGCTGAATTAGTGAGATTATTGTAGTGGATTAATATTCATCCTTTCTTTCCAGGGAACAATAGCTATGGTAAATATAACACAGTTTTGCAATATGTATTACTTATTGTGGTGCCAGTAGTAGTGGTAGACCCTGTGTTGCATATCAGAAAGATGTTCAGGACTGTGGGCCAAATTTTGACTTCTTCCTTTCTAACACTCAGCATGGAAAAATGAAGGAAAAAGGGAGACAGTTCCTTTGCTCTGCTTGGCTTTGGGACCTAGGCAGATGGTCGAGTGTAGTCCCTGGCATTACACTAGAGAAGCAGTTTAAATGCTCTTCTTTGAAGGCTGGCTACAATGGCCTTCAAAGTGTCATGAGACCAGCCTAGAACAAGTGAGACAGTCCAAGCAGAATGGCAGAATGCAATCTCTCATATATTCTCTCAACAGGTAGGCCCATCAGTTCAGATAGCTCTCAGGGAAATCCCACATTGAAGTTTCTGACTCAAAGCCTGGGAGAAGTAGAATATGTTGGATGTTTGATCAGGTGACAAAAAACTGGTATAAAAAGCACATTGGAAATTTGATGGAGCTTATAGCTTCTTGCTAATTGCTTTTCCTACAAAAACCCTGCCTTTCTGCTTTCTCAAAATGCAAGTTATCCAGACATGGGCCCCAGGGTCTTTGGATCATTACCCTGAGCTCAGTCTCCTCAGTCCATTATGATCAGGGAAAATATGTTAGATTCTTACTAGAAATAGCCTTGCTTAAACATAGCAACAGCTAATATAATTCTGCTAGTAGCAGACTGGTCCTCAGAAAGCATTTAAGTCTAAAAAAATAATGAGCAAAAAAGAAAAGTAGTCGGCAACGGGTCAGGACTTGGACAAAGCCTATGAGGCAGTGCTGGAGCACAAGTATGATTTTCAGTCTGAGGCTGATCCAATAAGCTGCTAAGCACCCTCTGCTTCAGTTGTGTTCAAAAGGAGCCACGGGCAAACCTCAGGCCCTCTGTGAGCTAAAGAGTCAGATTGGCCATTGCTCAACATTAAGAATCCTCTTGGTGTTGACTACTCCTGAGTTTTGTCTCTTGCCTGTTGTGAGGAATGCTATACAGACAAAATTAAACAGATAAAATTTACAAGGAGTATAAAGCACAAGCTTCTCCTGAGGCAGTGAGCCCACTGCCATTTTGGAAAAGGCACATGAAATGAGTATAGTCTCTGTAGCTAGGGCCCTGAGCCTGCTATGTAGGACTGCTAGTGCCAGTAGACTTCTCCCCTCTGGTTTTCCATACAGCAAGTGTATGTGATCTCCCCAAAAATCAGTCTAGCTGGCAAGCACTAACTCAAACATCTGTGTGCCAGCTATGTAAGGCTGAATGTGTGCCACTTCAGATCCATCTGCAGAACACAACGCATGCCAGTTGCTATGCCCAGAGTGGGGTGGGAGGGGGAATCCATTAGAGAAAAGTCCACAGCATAATTAAAAAAACAACATGTTTTTTCTTGCTGCCCTGATTTTTTTTCCCTTCTTCAGTATAAAATTCCCTATTGACTTGAATCAAACTCAGGCAAGATTCATAAGCTTGGTCAATTTAGGAACTTAAAAATATATATATGATTTTTTTAAAACCAAGGGGAGAAAAAAAAGTGAGGTAGCTTGCCAGGCAGGTTTTCCCAAGTTCTCATAGCTCTACATTATGTGACTCTCTGTCTGGATCACATTCCAAACTTGAATTCCAAATGACCTGGAAGGAATCCTAAACTAATGTGGATGTAGGCATTTCAAAGCTCCAGCACTGCTGATAGTGACAAGGATGAGGCAGAAATACTAAAGAAGACAAATAGGAATTCAGAAATAGGCCAAGTTCCGAGATCTCTGGTTGTTAGAATGACCAAAAAGGCTTCCACATTTCTGCTGCCCAGTACAGTGAGTCTGCTAAAGTCCTCAAAGCATCCCGCATCACACAAATGAGTGGCATTTGAGAGGGAAGCAAGTGACATGCTAGATGCAGGCTAATTGCCACTTGCATGCTTCTGTATAGACTACCAATAGGTTTATGAATATCTTGATTAAGTCCTTTCCTCTAATGCCAAATATTTTATGGAGCAATTGTTCAGTTCATTTTTTGTTTCCAGTGATCCAGTTAGACAGGGTAAACCTGTGAAGAGGGGGTCTGTAAGAGGACAATCAATATATGGAAGTCTCTGCCTCCAGAGTTACTAGCTGAAGTAATCTTAGCTCAAGCCAAAAAAATAAACATACAGCTACTAGGACAGCAACTGTATACTAGTGTCTGGGATTAGTATTGGTGTCTCAGTAGGTGGCATTCTTTCCTCTTAGATAAGGCAAAAATGCCCCAGTACATGCTTGATAGCAATCCATCTAGGGCTCTAAAATTGCTGTCCAAAGTTTTCTGTAGAATTTATGCAGTCACCATTCAGATACAGCCAAATTCTGTGGCAGAAATCATCACCAACCTCAACAATACACAATAATGCTTAGAAATAGAAACAAAGAATGGTGTTTCCTTTTGAAGATAAACATGGGATTTAGGCAGGTGGAATTAAATTAAATCTAAATGTGGTTCTTTTACCCTCTGCTTTTTGGAAAATAAAGTGGGATAATTTAATAGCAGTGGACCAAATTCTGCTCTCAGCCACATATGTATATCTCTTTACTAAACCAAAGCCACTAATAGGTGACTCAGGAGGGTTACTCAAGAGTTACAGGGGTGTCTTTTAAGATCAGAATCACTCGCCAAGAGTGATTAGCATTATACTATATTTCTTCAGCAAGACATTTCTTCAGAAGTGATTCAGAGGGAAGAATGCCACTGACTGACTTCGCCATGTCCTGCTGTACTTGCGATAGCCTTGGTGGTCTCACATCCGAGTACTGATCAGGCTCGTGCCTGTTTAATTTATGAAATCAGACAAGATCACAGTATGACTGAGGTGGTATGGCTTTGGGCTACGGTGTTTGGGGCCAGTGTTTTGCCAGAAATGTCTCTGTGTTATCCAGCTGAAAACCCAAACTAAGTGAGCAGAATCTGGGATCACAGAATGGGAGAGTTACTGATTTACAGAATATGCTTGCTCTCTGAGGACTGAATGGATTTTCATGTAGAAGTCTAGAGGCAAGTTGCTGCTGCTTCAGCCAGGAGTAACTTCTACTCTCCTTTCCAAAGGTGGAGTTTCGAGGCAAAAGCTGGAAAAAAAAACAGTGCGCTCTTTGGGGGATGGGTTTTGAGGAGCTGGCCTGGTAAATATGGGGAGTTTCTCTATGAAAAGGAGCATATGGCCCAACCTGTGCAGTAATAGCATAGTTCCAGATTGTTTAACATTGACTTCATCCCTTTACCACTTTGGGGGCACAGTATAATATACTGAAGAGATGTTGTCAAGATGGGATTACATACTAATGTAAACATAGCTATGTAGGTGTGGCTTTGCCAGATGGATGAAAAGGAAGACTTTCCAAAAAAGGGTCTACTAATCCAAAGAAAAATAACAAGTGCCACAAAAATATATACCAGGTACCTTAAGGGAAGGCAGGAAGCATCTACAAAAGCCTGAGGGACGTAGCTGAGAAATTTTCAGTAGCCAATCTGGAATGCACTAAAACCACCATAGCGCAAAAACAGTATACCCCCATACTTTGCTATCATGATAGCTTCTAGTAGGTGTGCTGCATGGCCTTGCAGGTGGCTGCTGTATTGACAGTGCATTGGAACTGAGAAAGCAATTTTCTTTATTACTGTGCCATTTGCTTCTGAGGCATCACTACTTATATCTTTTTGTACTTCCATCCATCCTTTTTTTCTAAAAAAGATCCTTTTTCAGGACATATTCTACTCACATAACTAAGGATACTTACTTACCTACTGACTTAGTTTTTCTTCAAGTACCACAGAATACTTGGAGCTCTTATGGCTAATTACAGGTATAGGTATAAGTTTCTAGAGCACACTGTATAAGCATTTTGTGGTCACCATGCTAGTTCACAGAGCCAACCTGTTCTCTGATACTTAGTCAACTTGCATACAAAATAGCACAGAATAAATTGCAAACATAAAGTACAATAAATTTAATTTGCAAAAAAACAAAAAAACCCAAAAAAGACTTCCATTTCACTTCTCAGGCATTTTTAGTAACAGAGCTTTTTGCAAAAAAATTTTTGGAAAGATATTTTGGAACTTTTTAGCTATGTCTCAGGTGAAGAAACTGTGACCAGTTATTTAATTACATCTAAGAAAGAGGAAGCTGCATGTTCCAGAGAGAGATGGCGTATGAGATGCAGCTGTTTTCTCCTTTGCCACCATTTTATTGTAGCTTTTGGAATGCACCCGAATTGTGGTTATTAATTTATTATTATGTGAATTCCAGCTGCTGATTATGTGTTTCACGTATGAGTAAAAAAGAAAAGAAAGAAAAAAGAAAAGAAAAAAAGAAATAGTTGCTTGCTAAAGCTGCAATGAAATGCTTAAATACAGTTCAAACTGTTGGTCAAAGTCACTCTAAGATCTTTAAGTTTAGTTGCCATTTGCTTGTTGCTCACGCGCTAGAGTAGTCAGCTGGAGTTAGCAGGGCAGTTGGCTATGTGTGGAAAATATATGTGACTATGATATGCAAGCTGCAGGGAAGTCAAGAGATCAGGATAGAATTCCACAGCTGGGGGGAGCTGAAGAGCTACTAAACTGTATTTTTTGGTTTTAAATAAATGTGTTCATTTGAATGAGGGGTAGGATTTTGTGTCAGGGAAGGGGGGAGTGCTAAGAAACAGCCATATGTTTTAGACCAATCATTATAAATTACACCCACTCCAGCTTCAGTGTTATGTCAAAGATGAAGCAAGTATATTTTATTAGTAACAGAGATAAATTAAGTATCTAGGCTTTCTGGAACGAGAAAGAGGATGTTCACTGGTGAGGTGTTTCCAAGTTCTCCCAAACATAAGTGCGATTCTGCCACCCTTACTCATGTTGAATGGCACCTAATTCCAGCAGTAGTCCCTTTGAAATCAGTCCATAAGGGTGGCGAGAATTGCCCTTTCATACATACTTGAAGTTTAAATCAATTACATAGGCATTTAAGATCCTTTCACATGCCACCACATGGCCCTGTAAGCCTTTAGGGTTTTGTTGTTTTTTTCTTTGGGGGGCGCAGGGAGGAGGGGAGAGGGTAGGCATTGACTTATGTGTGCAGTATGTACATTAACTCCAATGTAAAGATCTGTAATAAATCACTTAATGTCTGTATCAAGTTAGTTGTTGTAGTTTTGGTGAATTGGGACCATATTTTGTACTGTAATAACCCAATAATGGACAGTACAGGCACAGACCACACTGTAATGTATATTATAGGGGAATATGGTAATAGTCTGAAATGGCAATTCTCCTAAATAAATAGCACATCAACTTACTTAAACCTAATCATAAATGGGACAAATTGGACCCATGTGCAAACAGAAATCTGAGCAGAATGCAGGAGTTAAAGGACCCATTGTTTCTAGGCTGACCCAGGGTATAGAAAGCCTTGTGTCAGGTTACATCTGTTAAAATGATTCTAATGCCAGCCCATATTTTAATTATAAATATATAAAACATTTAATAAGAAGAAATTCTGAGCTTACTAAGCCTTTAAAAACTGGATGTGGGTGGAGTGGGTAGAATGCTATTTCATGTGCCCCAGATAGTGATGCCAGCTTATAATGATTGAATGTTTTTTCTGTAATAAATTGGAAAAATCTGGTTTGTAAGAATGGATCCAAATCACTTGGCATTAGAAAGGTAATTTGTTACCTAGCTTCCTCTTGGAAACTAACTGATTCCAAGTTTGCTGGAACTTAGCTAGTAATGTCCAAAAGAGAAAGAAATGAACACTGTGATCTTAAAAAAATCTCTCTCTCTCTCTCTCTCTCCCTCTCTCTTTCTTTTCTTCTCTTTTTCTTTTGTTGTTAGTTTCCTTCTTATGGCTCCAAACAAGAGGTTCAGCAGCCAAAAAGAAAAAAAGAGGTTACTCAGGACAAAAGCCAGATCTATAGCCACCTTCTTTGTACCTTTCCAAATCTCAAGCCTGCTTAATTATGATTAATTGCCACATGGATAATCAGATACAGTTTCTAAAGGTTGGAGATGACAGCCCAAGGACACCAGGGAAGAAGGAAGGTTCGCCTTTGTTACAAGAAAAAAAAAAAATCTCAGGTCCTTCCTCAGCCCATAACCTTTTCTTATTTTAACAATTCCAAACGGAATTAATACCATCAGTATATTGTTCCTGCTCCTGGGAATTGAACTTCAACTGTACAATTTCTGCAGCTGTCAGTTTTTTCAGACCTCCTGTCAATAATGCAATGTTGGGGTGCCCTTCTTCTCAAACGAAAGCAGTTTCAAGTTTCTGCTTTATGTCTGTGCTTTCTGGGTGGTGTGACATGATGAGAAAGTACAAAAAAATAATAACAGCAGTTAAAAAGCTTCCACTCTTGACTTAACTGGATCAAATGTAATAGACTTCAGTCTTTTCTCCTTATTTCCTTTGCTTGTTTTAGAAAACACTGTGAAAAGTGCAGGAGATTTTGTCTTGCCAGCTCTTTCCTCCATTTAAAATCCCTTTGGCTAAGTCAAGGATCACAGTATGTCATTTCCAGCCTAACAGAAGTGCTGGGCCTCGTTCAGCTCCTATTACTAGGAGGCAAATCCCTAGGTTCCAGGCGCCAGTGTTTCTGCTTTTGGCTCCTTTCCCAGTATTGTTTCCTTCATTACATTCCAGAGTGCCTCTCAGCCAGTTAATGTTTGCACTGGGAGGTCCAAATATCCAGCAATCAGCACTGAACTTTTCTCTTTTTGTTGAGAATTGCAGGTTTCAAATGCAATCACTTGCTTTAGAGAAAAACTTACAGGTGAACACAAAAGCACTAATTTCCATTTTATTCACAAACGGTAATATCTGCTGCAGTTTCACCACGTGCACTCGTAAAGCAGTTTTAGAAGATGTCTGTTTTTTTAAGATCTTATAGTGGCTGGAATTGTTTTACCAATTTTGGGGTAATAATCCTTCCTTCCCCTCTCCCCCCCTGCCCCCCCAAAGCTACAAATGTATTTTAATCTAAGAACTACAACAGCCATATTTTATCTGCAGCTGTTACTATTGATAGTGCTACAGTATGTGTTCTTTCATTAAAAATACAGCTATTCCAAAATGAATAAAATAACCTGGATCAGGTTAAAAGTCATAATATCTAAAGCCTTAGTTCTGCTGCCCCTATACACACAGAAACATGCCTTGTACCTTGTGTGCCAGGGTGGCAAATTTGGGCCCTAAAATAATATCCACATAATCTATGTAGTCAACAGCATCTAGGATACAGTCCTTGATATTAGCCATTCTGAAACAATGCATCGGAAAAATTGAATATAGTGATTTTCAACTAGTGGTGATTGGTATGCATAAATGTACACTGATAGAAAGCAGGGAAAGCTCATTTTGTGCCCAGCTCAGATATGTACTGGCAAGTCCTGGAGAATGCTGAGCACTCTCATTTTGGCATTGGCTTCCATATCAGTGCTCCTGGATGTCTCACACTGGGCATTCAAACACTGATGCACTCACTCTGGTCATTTTTGGAAAAAAATTATTTCCTGTTCTTGTCATACGGTTCTGGGACCGAAGTTCCATAAAGTAGTGTGATACTACATCCAACCAGGTTTATCTTAAACCAGTTTTGGCCATTTTGAAAGCAGTTTAAGTACACTGAACTTCTGCTGTGTTACAGGTTTGAACTGGTTTCTGATCACTTAAACTGGTTTATGTATGACTTCTGTGCCTAGCCAGAAAGTTTCAGATTAGAAACTTTTCACATTAAAAATCTCATGCTCTTAAATTATACTCTACACAATTATAAAACTAAGGGCTATTTTACAACAACAATTTGTTTTCTGTGAGTTTGCTATGAACTTTCTGGAACCAAATACAAGACATAGGCTTGGTTAAGCAATTTTTTAGAGTCCATCACAGTTCCTTGCGGAAAAAATGTTATGGCTTGGAAATCCTCACCATCTCCCATATTGTTTCCAGCTATATTGCCATCCATGACTGTATGTCATTTGGATAGGGTCCTGGTATTCTAGAGGTGCTAGTTCTTAGTGATGGTGTCTGAGTCATGGACCAGAATATTCTCCAAAAGAAGATTTAACTAATTTCAATGCTAACTTAGTGTAAATAACTTTTAAAGGAAGAAAGACAAAAGATTTGCAATGGATTCTGAGATGCAATGTGTTCTCATTTGTTAGGATTGCAGGCATTTTGCAGGTTATAAATCAAAAAGCAGAAATAACTTTGCAATGTACAGGTCAGGAATGTGCTTAGGATATTGAGGATTCATTTCCTTAGCAATAATCTGCCACAAATAAATGTAAGCATGTACTTTCTGGCACAGCAAATTGCTCTTGGTAAATTTTGTCTACCTTTAGTTCAGAGAAGTAACAAGTCACTTGACTGTGCCTTTTGCATTTATGCTATTTTTACAGGGGTTTTTTGTCAGTGCATAATTTTTTTCCAAATTATGCCAAATATAACCCTCTTTGTTTTACCTTCTTGATATCACTTTGCCTGAACAGTTGTACCTGAGCTGAGTATGCTTAGGTATGAAAAGCAGAAGTTATATGAATGGACTGCAGAGCTGGCTAGAGAGAGACAAATGAGATACAGATCTGGAATGTACTTTCCACCTTGTCAGGTTGTCTTTAGTTGGATGTGAAGAAGTCTAATGTGCCATTTTGGAAACTTGTTCATCAGATGATCTCTCTCTCATCCTGGACGAATGATACAAATGTTATATGTTCCTACAAACACATGTGAAAGATCTTTGACACAGAGTTAAAAAATTTCAGCTCTGCAAGATGTTTTAGTAAAAATTCCTGTGCTTTACCTTTTGCATTTGTTTTCTTTAACTCATATAGCATAGTATCCATAGCAGTACCTAAGTGACAAGCAGCCAGGAAAGAATTTAAATGTGGTTTAGGCCTTACCTCAGTGTGACTTAAACTTAAGTGTAAGCACTTGCTTAAAGTGTTTTCCTAACTCGGGGCCTAATAGAACAACAGGTAACTTCAAATGAGAATGTTACTAGTGTATGACTTGGATCCTTTCTTTATTCTGTTACTTAGCCCTACATCCCAATTTTGGCTGTAGAAATCAGTAGAGAGATGAAAAAGTAAAGATTCTTAGTGGCACCATAACATTCAGTAGTTAAGATTTTCAGGTATAGGCATCAAGAAATTAAGAGTTGGCTTTCTAAAACAGACAGAAATGTATACATTGCATGTACCCAGTGACATCTACCTGACAGTAAGAAAGCACTTTTTTCATTCAGGAACTTTTTCACTGCATTCAGTGAGACAAAAGTCTTCTTTTGGACTGAGAGTGCATACCAGTTCTCAAATTATTCTGTCTGTTAATTATAAGGAATCTTTTTCCAATATGTCCTGCAAGAAAAAAAAATAGCTATAGTAGCTGAACTAATGAAATCCAAAGAAAAAATGTCCAGAGGACAGAAGAAGCCTGGTTCAGGCATCAGACAAATGCAACTTGGCCTTTTGTTGGGCTCTAACACAAACAAAAGGACACAACTACATGGAACCAACAAAATATTGCTTGTTTTTCTACAGAGAATCAGACAACTCAGAGCCATCCTATAATTAATTATGCCTCAAATTCTTTCTTTTATTTACTTTAGTTTTTAATCGCTGTAGGTGGACTAACAGGAAACAGGGGTCAAATGGCAAGATGACAGAGTAGGGGAGGAGGGAAAGATAATCTACGGTCCACTTACAAGATAATCCTCCCCCTTGTCCATTATGAAATCTGATACACTTCACTGTAGCTTATCCATGGGCTAAAATATGATTGCACAGATCACCAAGCTCTACTGGTGCTTACATTCATCTACAAACTCTCCTAGACTCATTGGGCTTATCTCATTCTTCATTAAAGATGTTAAAATGGGGTATCGCCTAAATACATTCTCAAAATAAGAAAGAGAAAAGCATTTAATTAAAAAACAAATGATTCTTGGTTAATGCTGTATCTACTGACTGTCATTGATGGAGAAGGACTAACTGTAAACCTTTTATAGGTACCATTGATGTATGTACCAATTTTTATTAGTCCACCTACCAAATTGATACTAAAGGATTCTTCTTATGAAGAATATTTGTAGGTGGTGCTGGGAAACAGTGGAAGGGTGGTATGTTTCTTTCTCTACCTAATTAATCTTCCATGTGTTTGTAGTCACACCAAAGTAGTATAGCTGTTATGGCTTTTGTTGTCAGTTGTAGTCTCAGACTCACACTCCCTAAGCTCCCACCTTCACCATCAGTTTCTCCCTCCAGAATTATAATAAAACTGAAAACAATGTGCTCATAATATTTCCTCCAATTCCAAAAAACAAGAGAAAAAACAAACAGCTAGCAGATGCTGATTTCCTCACTTAACTGCACATATTTTATAGTCATTCTCTCTGATTTTCTCCCAAGACACCCACCTGACCTTGCTTTCTCTCCATTTTCTCCGGATTGTGGCCAAACATTGCTAATCATGTAAGATTCCGCCCATGAAAATAGGCTGTAACTGAATGAAATGTACCCTTTGCCCTTAATGCCTTTACATGCATTGCAAAGCACAAAGTGTATCTTAGCAAAATGGAAAGTATCTTCTTTGTCAAAACCTGCTTTTGTAACAAATCAGAATTATACAGGATGTAGTTTTCACTATTTCACTCAAGCAAACAAAAATCAGTAGTTTTAAAAGCAGAATATGTACAAAACTGCAAAACAAATTCTCCCAACGTTTCTAGAAGAAATAAAATAGGACTGTAATGACGATTTCAAAATGATCTCAAATGCTTTGAAACATGAGTGACTTTAGCCTCACTACATTCATATGACACTAAGCATGGCTTATCCCTGACTGATCCTCATAATTTTTCTGATTTCAGATGATACCTTAGTATAGAGATTGCCTGTAGACCATATTTTCTCCTATTCGTGAAGGCATAACATCCCTGTGGAAAATGAAGCAATTATCTATGTAGAAAACTAATATTAAGAATGTATTTATTTTAAATGCACTGTAGCTGCCTTTTAACATAAATTGTTACCTGGATGTGAAAAAGGGGATCTAACAGCATGTGACTAGTCTTCTGCATGTATCACTCTGTGTTTTGCTGACCATCACTGACGCATGACCAGAAATTAGGCGCAATTGCCAATGGAGATACTGGAGCATAGACAACTGAAGTGACTTCCCCATAGGCACAGAAAATGTGTGGCAACAGCTTGTGACAAAACTTGTCTGGTTTCATAGTTTCATAGTCGGTAGGGTTGGAAGGGACCTGAGCAGATCATCAAGTCCGACCCCCTGCCATGGCAGGAAAGAGTGCTGGGGTCAAACGACACCTGCAAGGTGTTCATCCAGCCTCCTCTTAAAGACCCCCAGGGTAGGAGCCAGCACCACTTCTCTTGGAAGTTGGATCCAGATCTTAGCCGCCCTGACAGTGAAGTATCGCCTCCTGATGTCTAGTCTGAATCTACCCTCTGCCAGCTTGTGACCATTATTTCTAACCACTCCTGGTAGTGCTCGAGGGAACAGGGACTCCCCAAATGCCTGCTAGTCCCCCTGACTAGTTTGTAACAGGCCACTAGATCCCCCCCTCAGCCTTCTCTTGTGGAGGCTGAACAGGTTCAGGTCCCGTAGCCTCTCTTTGGAGGGCCTGCCCTGCTGACCCCTGATCATGAGAGTGGCCCTCCTCTGGACCCTCTCAATGCTGTCCACATCCCTCCTGAAGTGCGGTGCCCAGAACTGGACGCAGTACTCCAACTGTGGCCTGACCAGTGCTGCATAGAGGGGGAGGATCACATCCCTGGACCTGCTTGAGATGCATCAGTGGATGCATGACAAGGTGCAGCCTTCCTGACCGCGTCCCTACACTGTCGGCCCATATTCATTTTGGCATCAATAATGACACCAAGATCCTTTTCTGCTTCTGCACTGACAAGAGGGGATTTCCCCAGCCTGCAGGTATGCTGCTGGTTCTTCCTCCCCAGGTGCAGCACCTTGCACTTGTCAGTGTTGAAACCCATCCTTTTCTCATCTGCCCACCCCTATAACCTGTCTATGTCTGATTGCAGCCTATTTCTCCCTTCTAGTGTGCCCACTTCCCCCACAACTTAGTGTCGTCTGCGAATTTGAACAGGGTGCTTTTTACCCCCTTGTCCAAGTCGCTGATGAAGATGTTGAACAGTGCAGGCCCAAGGACTGAGCCCTGCAGAACCCCACTGCCCACATCCCTCCAGGTCAAATAAGACCCGTCCACCACCACTCTCTGGGTGTGGCCCTCCAGCCAATTAGTGACCCGTCTGACCGTATAGGTGTCGACGCCACAGGCCCCTAGTTTTTTAATGAGAATGGGGTGAGAGACAGTGTCGAAGGCCTTCCTAAAGTCCAGAAAGACTATGTTTTCTCATCTATCAAGAGAAAAGCATGTGTTTCCAGTCTAGATTACTATTTTTTTCACATCAACAAAAACAAAAATAAGAGAAGGAGGAAAAAGAGTGACTCACTAAAGCTTTCAGCCTCTGAAAATAAATATAGAATGGCAGCCATCTTACAGTTGCCCGTGTAACTAGTTTGATGATTCTTTTAACGTTATCCAAATTTCAAAGCAAACTAAATCTCAACTGTTTAAGGTTCAGAACAATTTGGTCATTTTCCCCCTAATTATTCTTTAATATTTTGTGCTCTCAAGAGCACTAGTAGTGGAAGCTTGGAAAAAATTATATTCCTGAGAGTTATTCTTACCTGAGTTGCAAATCTAAATAACCCAGATTATTTGGATAAGTATCAGTGTAAGCATCATTCCAATGAGGTGTGGTTTTTCATAGATCAACAACAATAAAATCGCTATAGAAATACAGTACTGTAAAGTTCATAATTTAGACCACTGTAACACTGCACTATGCTATATTTCTTTCCCATATATTTTCTTCATTTTTTTGAACTAGTGAAAGTATATCAAGATTTGTACCAGTATCCCAGTTCATTAATAAAAGATGGAAAGCAGAAGTGCTATGAACATGATAGAATTCCTGATGAATCTTATTGTTGCCATTTCTCTAGAAATGTTCTGGCATTTTCTATAGAAAAAATACTTAGCTTTGATATAACTTGTGTGTGTTTATTATAAAAAAATAACAACTTAATGAATACTAATTTAGAAATCCCCTAGTCTACTACCCTTGAGGCCACACTTGCATTGACCAAGAGACTCACTAAAAACAGAGGTCATATTAGGAAAGGTGCTTGCCACAAACTTTTCAGTAAAAGCATGATAGGCAACAATTGCTTCAAATTGACAGGTTAACCATTTTCCATTATCAGCTTCTATCCAAATATAGGTATGCGAAAAAGCAGTTTGAAATATGGTTTTGTAAGTACCAATGGCATGCTTGGCACAGGAGAAGACACTAATTATAGATAATGTAAACCACCCAGGGGAATCCAAAGGAGAAGAGATTCTAAAGTAACCATTATTTATTCTGAGTGAAAATTTGATACATGAGCAGTCTCATGGTGGTTAGTGTTCATGGGGTTCACTTTCTTTAGTAAGATTTGAAGAGGAGGGTAGACACCATATACACATGGAGCAGTGTAAAAGAAGAAGACATATGGATGAGAGTAGGAGAAGGATGGTATGGACCAAGGTCTAATTTAACTTTATACTTTTTTATATTGATTAGTGGAAGTTATATGTGATATATGCTGTAACTAATCAGAATTGTTTTATCATTTTATTTTGGTTGGGACTTAAGATTTCAGAGATCTTTTTTCCCTAGAACTTTTGAGTTTCTTCTATGATTTAATTTCACATACAATGGAGGCATATGCTACAGAAAATTCCAAATGGGTCTTAAGATATGAAACATTTCCAGGCATGAACAATCCTCAATGGACTATGACATTCTTTTTCAATCATTGTGTATAGCACACAAACTGTTTGTTTGTTTTTTTCACTAGGAAACTATTGCCCAGTGGGTTAGACAAATAAAGGGTAAGAGGAGTCTTTAATGTTGGAGACACTTAACAGAGGTTTCACTAACCACTAGATGTCACTACAGCTGTGTAAAATGCTTACAACACACAACGCCCCCCCTCTAGGCCCTAGTTTTGAGCTTTGTTAGAAAACTTGGACCGAATTTCTTTAAAGGTCTTCTCTGGTTCATAAACCTTTCGAAGAACCTGGACTGATTAACAGTTTGTGTCAAAATCATGTAGAATTAATGGTTTGGCATGGTTTGGAGCAGGGGAAGGCAACTCCTGGCACGGGTGCTACAGCATGGCACATGAAGGCATTTTGCTTGGCACACATGCCTCAGGGTAGACGGCAGGGAAGGGGATGAGACTGTGTTACCACAATAAGGATCAGGTCCCTTGTGACTCCTCTGCTGTCCACCCCTCACATGTCACCATCTTACTAGTTGAGGTATCGGGTGTTTTTTGGCACTCTGCCCAAAATGTTACCAACC
Source organism: Alligator mississippiensis (assembly GCF_030867095.1). Taxonomy (NCBI): domain Eukaryota; kingdom Metazoa; phylum Chordata; order Crocodylia; family Alligatoridae; genus Alligator; species Alligator mississippiensis. The sequence goes on along the minus strand of NC_081829.1, from coordinate 78,929,432 downwards.
CCTGGTTTGGAGGATACTGCAGGTGAAACTTAGCAGATTCAAATGTTTATGCTTTGAGGTTGCACTCCATTTAGAAAACCCAAATGGACCTTGAGAAAATGTTTGTACAGGCATGGTCATAGTTTGGATGAAAAAGCCTCAAAGACAGGTTGCTTTAGAAAGTGATGTGGGTGAGCATCTCTTATTTATGAGTCAGCAGTGAACCAGTGCCTCAGGCAATATGGGGTTACCATGATCTTAGATGCACCATTTTTTTTAGTTTGACACGAAACCAAAATCTTGGCAATTATGCTCATTAAATATTCTGTGGTACTTTTCTGAACAATGGAGGTGTTATCCCTAGCATTGCTAAGGAAGGTCAGTTCCTGGGTGGATTATCAGCAAATACTAACTACCATAATCCCCCTTGTAATTTCAATTGGCTACAGGAATCATCTTCAATTCTTGTTCAAAATTCAGTTTACTGTGATTATGTCGCCACGCATAGAATATGTCAGTATAATATGTCCTTTCATCAGCTTGCCATAATATATCCCTTTTAGTGCCACATAAATCCATGAAAATATTGCTGTCTTCTGCTCTTGAGCTTCTTCATCTGCCTCTTTGCCTTATTGCCTTCATCATCCATTGTTTTCCTTTGTTTTTGGTCTCTTTAGGGTGAATTCCCCTAATTTACTGGGCCTGCTTCTATACTTCTGTATTTAAAAAGACAGCAACAAAAGGAAGTAAGGAGAGCAGACAAGAAAAGGTCAGTTGCCAGTCTTCTACCACCTACTCTTAGAAATCACTGGGTCTATATTTTTCATGGTATAGGAAAAGAAAGCACATGGTTGATCTAAAGTGGCCAGTGAGTCTGAGGCAGGACTAAGGTTAGACAGGCTGACTGGAAGGAACAGTGAGGAACAGAAGTAAAGGATGAAAAGTACTAAGACATATCACTCTAAGACATATATAAAAAAGATAAATTACATCTATAAATAACAATGCTATAGGAGATCAAAACTTACTACTCTGCTTGTATATTTATATTTTACATTATATATTGTATATTTGCAGTGAGAATTACATTTTCAAAGTCCAAGGTCATATTGATGATATACTGAAGTCAGGTTGATTGTTAATAGCATATTCATTATGAACGTAGTTTCTACACTTGAAGCACAGCTAGTAAGGGATCTTCTGTTCTCATGTAATAGGACTATGTAAGACAGGTGTTCTCTTTTATGATGTAACTTCTGTGCTCCCAAATATATTGTCCCTTAAACTCACAAAATTTATACTGTTAAGTATTCAGTAAACTTAAGAAAATGAATTAAAGCTACTCATCTATTTTAATATGTACTTCTGAAGACATTTGCTTCTGGTTTAATTAAAATTTTCTGGCCACAGTATACTTCTTTCTATCTACAATGCCAGTGGTCAGAGAATGTGTCCCTTATATGTCACTAACTCATCCATTCAAGATGTTGTGATGTTTTTATCATTGATGTTATGACAGGCAAAGTTAAAAATCCCCTGTTGTCCAATTCAATGGATTGAGATGTTTGACTGAACCAAGAAGGGAATGATAAACCCTAGAATCACTGGGATGGAGCAGGCTGGCTACTCTGGCTAGGGACAGGCATTACACATAAACCAGTTTAAGTGATCAGAAACTGGTTTAAACTTGTAACAGAAAAGAAGTTCAGTGCACATAAACCAGTTTGAAAATGGCTGAAACTGGTTTGAGATAAACTTGTTTGAATTTCATATCAGACTCACCTGATTTGGGTCAAACCAGTTTATGCAATGTCTATCCTAAACCACTTCCTGGTTTAAGTTAAGTCAGAGTCCTCCAGCATCCCAGTTGCTTTACAACCCTGGGAGGGGCACAGCTTTCTGTTCCAGCCCAGCAGGGCTGGCCCTGCACCTCTGCTCTCTGGCTGCAGCTCGAACTAATGAGAGAGGTTTTCATTTCATGGGCTGGTAAATGCTAACAACTCTCTGTGTAACTCCCTCCTGTCTAACTAAATGCTCTGTTATCAAGGGAGGGGCAGACCCCTCCCTAATCAGAGTGTCCTGCCAGGGCCTGGCCACATCCCTTAGTTCAGTACAGAGAAAGGGAAAGGAGGGCTGCTTTAGTGCCCCCAGCTTGTAGCCTGAGCCACTGCAGGCATATGCCTGCATTTCTTCAGTCTAGAGGGGATGTCTGCACAGTTACAAACCAGCTTATTTTAGCCAAATTAGACTAACTTGCAAAGCTTGAATCAATTCAGGCTCAGCCATTTTGAATGTCTGTCCCTAGCCTCTGTGATCAGCTCCCCACCATCTCTAGTCAGAACAAGTACACAGATTGGCAGAGGAGAAGGCCTGTGTTCTCTACCTCTCCCTACTACAATACATTTACACTGTGGTGAATGGAAAAGAAGATGTGACCCATCTTATATCTCTCTCCTTATCTCTGAAGACTTCAGGGCACATAGCATATATTCTGCTGTGGTTATAGCCTATCCTCCTTGCTACAAATGGAAGTCATTTGAATTATTTGCAAGATTCCCTTGGCTTGACTAAGGGCAGTCTTAGAAATCAAGACAGATTTTTTTCCCCCTGAGGGCAAGACTGACAAGTAGTTTCCTTTCTCTGTCGCTTTCTGTCTCTGTCTGTCTGTCTCTCTCTCTCTGTCTTTCTCTCTCTCTAATCTTTCTCATCTCATCCCACAGACTTTATTTTAGGTTAATAAGGAGTAAGGGTATGATTTAAAAATGCAATATTATATAAGTGAGTTTGTAACTTCATCTCAACCAGGTTGGGGAGAGGTAAATAAGAACAAAAGACCTAGGCAGAGTGACTAGTGGGTTGTGCTAACATGGCAGAAAATGGGGGGAGGTGAGGCAAGGTTCATAAGTCTTCAACCACTGATGTTTTCTGAATTCTCTTTACTGAAGAAGGGGAGAAGAAGAGGAATCAGAGGCAGAATGAATCCAGAGGATTTAGGGTGAAGAGGTCCAATCTTGTTTATTGATTCATCAGCATGGAGGTCATTGGACCCTTATAAATGCCTACCACTAGTCACCCACCCTCCATGAAAGTTAACAGTTAATGAATTTGTGGCCTTCCATTTTACAATTTATTCCTGAGCATATTTCATTCCCCTTCATGTCCTGATCAAGCAAAGGTCCTCACCATCCCACTTTTTTTTTTAAGTGCAGAAAGCTCAGAATGAAGAGAAGTACTATAAGAATACATTCCAAGCAAGACAATACTGAAGAAGGTTATAAGTATATTAGGATAAGGGCACCACAATTATGTGAAGAAGTCTGGAGAGAAAAGATTACATTGTTCTGACAACAACATTTTTCAAACATTTAGACCTTTAATATCATTAATTTAAAGTATGAGATTAAATATTTTATGCAAATATTAGACAACAGCAAAGAGCTCTGCATACTAGGATTTAAAACAAATTGAAAGCATGCAAGACATATTCATTTCTTAAGCAGTTTAGTTAAAAAAATCTGTATTGTCTCTATTAGGATTAACTGACAGTAACTCTTTGTGTTCAAATGGATTTAACTTCACTGTGGTTTGTTTTCTAGATATCATTGTCCTCCAATAATCATGGATAAAGGGAAATGTAAAAGGACAGATCAAGTAAAAATATATCTTCACATCATAAACACAGAATTATGTTTAAATTTCATTACTAAATGGGATTTCAGCTTCATATACCATGCCTAATCCTGCACTATAAAAGATGTATAAAACCTCTTGACAAATTATAACAGACTTTGTGGAAGTTGCATATATTGATTAAAACATCAAGCAGTTACATACAAACCAATAATGAATTACTTCTTGTTGGAAGATAAAACTTTGTGATATTTAAAATTACAGACTTGAAAGTAAGTAAAATTACCCCTAATTATGCAGAAGGGAGCAACACCTTAGCAGTAAACAAGATAAGCACCTCAAACAGCACTAATAATTTTAATTAACATTTTGTAGTTTCCTTTCACCTCCTTTCAAGGTCATCTGCTACCTTCTTCTAGTACAATGTTAAAGCACAGTGCTAAAAACTTACATTCCATTACTAATCACTTTGATAGGCTAAAAAATTACATTCCTGGCCAGATTTTTTTTAAAAATCAGTTAATTGTGTGCAAATGCAATATTGTATTATGTAAAACTGTTGGAAAGTATTTAATTATATTAAGGTGCAATCAAAAATCACATTTTTTATCTCCTGGATTAAGCTGGTCACTGGTGTCTTATTCTGCAATCCATGGCCAAAATGTCTCTGGGAGTTCTATCTGAGAAGTGTACAAGAGTAGGGACTTTATCATTACAGGAAGGATTTAGCATAAAAAACAGGAAATATGCCTGAACTGTTGAATATTCAGGTTGCTATCCAAGTTCAAAAGAGTTCTAAATTATAAACACTGCAAATGAAAATAGGGCATAATATGATAATCTACACAGTGTTTGTATTCTCTGTTGAGTACCGATTAATAAATGCATGTGTTCAAGATTTATGATTTTGTAAAACTGTTTTTTTTTTCTTTTTTATCAGAAACTTGGTAAGAAAAGGGCTTTGTTATATCAGTGGGTTTGTTCCATGCCACAAATTTAATGTACGAGGTCACTTGGAATATAATGTGTAGTGAAAGAATCTCATTAGGCTAAAATGAATGTAAAATGTGTCAATTTGATCCAAATGAGAACTGTAGTAAAACCATGTTTGATGTTCATGTGCAATAAATCTTTAACATTTGTCTGTAAAGTATTAGAGAACCCACAGGGAAATCTGTATTTGTGATAGCTGCACATTTTCAATGATTTTTTCTATAATCCTTTGTTGACATTTAGCATGTGGTAACAGAAAGTAAGATCCTAAAATGAGAGTTATTAATTATTTTTCTAAGGCAAACAAAATGGACACCTTGCATATAGCTATCATATTTTTTGAAACAGACAAAAACAATTAAAGCAAACCTTTATCATATATTTAAAGAGGTAGTACTACAGACTCTTCCATCCAATTCTAAGTACAAAAGTATCAAATTGAAGATACCCCTACCTGTACTTTAGTCAATTCATCATTAAAATGTTTGATGGCCATATCCCTCTAATTCAGGTTTATTTTGATATATTCATATTGTTAATTACTGTTGTATTTCAATTTTCTCTCTAGTATTTTTGTTCATTCATAATAGCTTTACGGTTCAGTAGACCGAAATGACTAAAATGAAAGATTTCCAAGATTTCTTCTGGGAGTAATTTACAAAAGACCACAATTTTTTAATTGTTCCTGATGTTTAGCTCTGAATATCTGAAAAAAGGGAAATCAGTCCAACTCTTCTAGTTGCCACACCAACCATATCAGATATATATCAGATATATCATATTGGTCTTTCTTGATTACTTCATTTCATAGCTTTAAACCTGTATTTTAGAATTCTGATAGCTATTACAGCACATAGTACGGTGTTTATATTTCTGCAGCTCACACTCTCTTTTGCAAGAGAATTACTGGCTATTTATGTTCTAGGGGAGACTCTGAGAATAATGGGTGAAATGTCAGAAACAATTAAGGGAAATTGTAGTGTTTCATTTACCCAATAGAAGAAATATAACTTTTGCTGAATGACTGAACTTGAAGTTCCACAAGATTGCTACAATATGAGATCTGGCTCCTAATTATCACAAAGTTTAGAAAAAACAACCTTACAACACTGGCATGCCAGAGGTTGCAACATAGTCTTTGGCAGGAAACTGTCGTCTACCATGGGAAAAAATCTTCAAGAGAACTTGCATCTTTGCTGATTTACATTTTTACAACAATACACACTCTATGGCAAGGCGACATGATTTTTTTCTGAAGACCACAAATGACTTTTCAAACCCAGTATGAAATATCATTGGAAGCTGAACAATACTGCTGTAAGAAAACAGGGACAAGCCCACTCTTTTTTCCCCCTTTACATACCAGCCATTTTTATAGCATTTGTCCATCTAATTATTGCTGTACGGATCCTTTATCAAAAACTGTGGTGTTCTAAGTAGAGTTTTCCTTGGCTTACAGTCTGCCTTACAAAACCACTGCATACTTGACAGTTTGCCCTAGTTAAAAGTTCTTTGGTTAGAAAAAGCACAGAGAATGAAACAGTATCTGGTGTTGTAAAATCTTGACCAGATTCTGAAATATTGCCTAACCCCGCATCAGCTAGAAGATTTCTCTGGGTCACAGCTGGAAGGGGAGGGGGGGGCGGGATTGATGGAAGAAAGTGGGGCAACTGCAGCTCTGCACTATATCTGCTCCATGAATATATAGTCACCTTTACCACCCACTGCATTCCTCTGTATTTTTGACAGTGCATGTACTTTTATGCAAGGAGTAAGTAGAGGAAAGATAGTGAAGAATAAATATAGCTATATACAGCTTTATCCATTTTCTGTCTATCAATTCACTGACACCCCTGGGGTAAAACTATATGTGAGGGTAAGATAGAAGATTATTTAATTATTAGTAGTAGTTTTTATATTATTAGTATATTTATGCCACACATATTTAGATCTCGCATAGTCCTTTTCAGTAGCAAATCTCAGAGCACTTTATAAAAGGAGTCACGACCATTATCCCAATTTTAAAGAAAGAGAAATTTGGCCACAGAGAAGTGAAATAATTTTCCTGTTGTCCACAGTGGGCCAAGCCAGTGTTCCCTGAAAGAGGCCATTGTCCTGGCATTGCCATCGAAGCCAAAAGTGGAAGCATCAGTAAATATAAAATGAAATATTCTCAAAAAGAGGCCTGGCTAAACCTTTAGATACTTTTCTGAATGAACTCAAGTAATCTGAAGCTCTTGATTTTGCAGAGGACCTAGGTATGTGCTTAACCTTAAGCATCTATTAAAATATTATTTGAGAATCATCACAGATTTAAATACTTTGCTAAATCAGGGCTCAAGCACTTAACAGGAGATTGACTACTTCTGGGTAGTAGGAATATCCATCTTGGTAGATAATAGTTTTAAAAAAAAGTAATATAAGCAATAAAAGCAAAGGGATACAACCCTCATGTTTAGTGGCAGATATTCTGTTTATTGAAGCAGAACAAGAAATTTTGTCTCAAGCCATGGTATCCCATAGATATTTAGTGCAGGGATTTAAAAAAAATGAATTTATATCTATTTAAGATGATAAGGAATAGGTGAAAGGTCAACGTTTCTGAAAGTGTGGGGAGATTTGTTTGTTTTTCTCCTGCTAGTCTTTTAAGTAAGTACAGTCAGGCCTCAATTTACACAGTGGTTATGTTCTTGAAAAAACACCGTGCAAATAGAAATCATGTAAAAAGATACCAAGGGTCTATGGAAAAAAAGGGTTTAGGTTCCAGAGACAGCTGATAATTTGGCCGATAAATGCCTATGCGTGTACACAGGCGATGAGGAGCAGAGCTCGGCAGCTTGGAGAGCTCCATGCAGCTGGTAAGTCTAGTGTGGTGCAAGGGGAGGGGAGAGGGAAGATCAACACCCCATGTTGGGGAGGAGTGGGGCAGGGTCAGACACTGCCCAGCCAGGGTGGGGCAGGCATGGGTCGGAGCCACGGCTTGTCTGGGAGTATGGGGGAGCAGCTCCTGCCACTGCGCTCACCTTGGGAGGGCACAGGGGGGCATGTGCCCCCAGATCTGTGTGGGGTGGGCCAGGGTGGGTCAGGGGCAGGTGCACAGCAGCTGTGGGCTGGAGCTGGGGCTACACTGGGCTTTTCTCAGTGAAGACTGGGCTCCGGGCAGATGATGGCAGCACTGGGAGGGAGCTATGGGGGGGCTGAAGCCACCCAAAATTTCACCGTAGCCCCCGGTAGCCCCCTTCCAGCACCACCACCACCCACCCCAAGCCCAGCCTGGTTCATCCCCTGCCAAGAAGAGCCCAGCACAGCCCTGTCTCCAGCCCACAGCTGCAGCCCACCCCATGCTGCACAGATCCAGGGGGCATACCCCTCTATGCCCTCCTGGGTTGCGTGTAGCAGCCCTCGCATGTCCCCTGGACAAGCCAGAGCTCCATCTCATGCCCACCCCACCCCAGCTGTAAAGCACCTGCCCCAGACCCTGCCCCACTCCCTCCCTCATGGTGGGGGAGTGTTGATCTGCTCCCTCATGCCCCTTCCCTCCCCCCCTCCCCTTCCACCACAACACAACACATTTACCAGCTACACTGAGAGTAGCATGGTGGGGGGGGGGGTGACAGGAAGCGACCAGCTGATTCTAGACGCATCTGTGCATCTTGGTGACCATGCTGTACGATGTAAAAGTGAATCCATACCGTGTACAAAAATAAAGGGTCAGAATTAATTGACCCTTAATTAATTGACATGCATAACTGAAACCATGCAAAAAAAATACCATGTAAATTGAGGCCCAACTGTACTCTTATTTTCTCTCTCTCTAACTTGTACGAATTTTTTTGGAAACAAAGAGATTCTTCCTTATCACATCCCAACAAGCAGAAAAAAATATTGAAATGATTAGAATCTTGTTACATATTTTGTCTTTCTGGAAGCTTTTGTTGTTTTCTATGTTAGCGCACATTAGAAAGTTTTATTTGTTACTCAATACCTATCAGCTAGTCTAAATATTGGTTATGAGCTTCAAACATGATAACATAAATCACCTGGATTTATGTTTCAGTACCTACCCCAAACTCCCCCATGTGTTGAAAGGTTTCCTAAAATTCTCAAAGCTTTTGAGCTTTGAAGAAATCTTGGATCAGTTTTGAACAAAGCTGGGAAGGTTTATACAGGAGTCATGAAATACTTTCAGGTTGTATTGTTTCTATACAAAAGCAGGTGAAATTTGTCGGTTCATAAACAGATTTTCCCTTTGGGCTGATGGGCTAGATTAAGGAGTTAAGGAACATTGACTGTGAAGAGAGATAGCTAGCCCTCTGAAACAGTGTGTAGGGAGTGCTGTGAGAGACTCACTGTAAGATAGAAAAATTAGAGTCAAAGAATAAAAAGTACCATTCCAGAAACAAAGCACACCGATTTCTCTTCCTGTTAGATTTATTGTTGTCTAAGGGGATTTTCTTTTTTCTTTGCAGGCATTTGGCCAGATTCAGTTCAGGGATGACACTGGAATGAATCAAAATACAAGCTGGTGCAGGGCCCAGACAGAATAAATTCTGCCAGGAGGAGGAGGGGCCATAGAGCAGTGTTCAAAAGTATATGGTGCCGAAAGAAAAGGGGACATGCAAGGCTGCCCAAGGAACGTGCTATTTCCACACATCTCCCCTTCACCAGCCTTTACCAACAGAGCTCATAAGAAGCACCAGGTATAAATTAAAGCTACTTCTACTACTTATGGAAACGCAAATGATGCCATCGCCTCCCCTTTGGGCTCCTTCCTTGGGTGATTCTTTCGTGTAAGCCTTGTTTCATTCCTCTCATCTTGAAACTCATTGCTGCCCTTCACCAGGTGCTTCTGACAAATCAAAGAATGTATACAATGGACACCAATAACTTAGTGCCATAATGCTATGGGTATTTTAAGGTTCTTGAATGCTATTATTTTACAAAATGGTTTATCTCCCTTTTTTATTTTCTTAATCTTTCTTTCTATGTTCTACTCCTGAATTACAAGTGAAATGTATTTCTTGGCTGCTCTTTCATCTTTTGTTCACAAAACGAAATATTGCAATAGTGACATATTGCTCACTGCCCTTCATTACATTTTTATTATAATTTTTATTTATTTTTTGACAAGATCAATAGGCCTCTCAGGTGTTGGCCTTGTGTAATTTTTTTTGGGGGGGAGGCTTCTAAGTGAAGAGGGGGACAAAAATTGGGTTTGTGGCAGAACGTTATCTTTGGATAAATTTCTGGCTGCTTACAGATGTGGGGTTGGTGGGGCTGGTGGGGGGTGTCGAATCTGGGCTTTTCTTGAAATTCAGCATGCTCCTGTGCTGAGCCCAGCACATGCCCAATAGAAGCATTGTGTTAGTTTGACCCGGCTCACCCAATGTCCACATAGGTCTCGTGCTTTAGAGGGCATTTTTGGGTGCTTTTACCTAATAACTGATTGAATCAACTATTAGATAAAAGCACCCAAAAGCCCCACTGAAGAGTCTGATCTATACAGACCTTGCAGAGCTAGGTCGAACTGATGCACTGCTTCTCCTAGTAAAGAGTGTTTTTGTCTGTTTTTGTGGGGGTGGGAGTGAGGGTGTTTTTTCATGTCTGCATCCAGCCTTAATGTTCCGAATTTGATTTTACTCTGATCTATATGAGTGTAAAGTGGAAATAGCTCCATTAGAAATGAAGATATTACTGTGCTATAAAACTGGTATAAATTGCATCAGAATTAGGATGGTTGCTTGTATCCCTATCCACATCTTGTATTGTAAATAAAAAATTAGGTATAAATATCAGCTTCTTTTTAGAGACCTAGGTAAAGTCCGTTCTATACGAGCTGTGGTTGATACAGTATAAGCATTTTCATGTTTATCTTTTAATATTGACTATTCCCTCCAAAGGTGAGAACTATAATTCAGCCCAAAATATTTTTTTTGGACTGATGATGGCTAGCCATACCACAATTTCAAAATACTTCTTTTATGAGTCTTGCCGCCTGCTGGTAGCAGAGCTGAAAACACCAAACTCATTTTCTGGCAACCTAAGATGAATTTGAGCAACATCAGTGTCTCTGAGTGAAAGACATTTTAATCGATTATACACTTTAAAACACCATTTAATATAAATGTTACAAATGATGGATTTCAATACCGATCACCTTCTGCAAACACTGCTCTGTGCGTCATGAATTTACACACAGCCCAGTCCTACTTGTGTATTTGCATCATACAAGAATTTGTTCTGACAGTTAATGCTATATTTTGCCCTTGTAGACACTCTCTACAGGCAAGAATAATGAACTATAGTGTAGCCATGTCATATTAGCACTAAAATACCTTTTGTGTCTTATCTTGTCTATTAACCTTTCCCCTCTGTGGTCTTCCCAACACTCCACTATATGGAGCGCTCTTCTCCTAAAAGTATCTTTATTGCCCACCTTTCATTTTTCTTCCCCTCTTCTTACATTCCCATCTGGCCAAATTCCCGCATGGTTTCCTGCCTCCCTCATCAGATTCCAATTCCACATCCTTATGTTCTTTTCCTAAACTCCTATGTTCCTTCTTACAGTGCTTTTCATCCATCTCCCCATCTGCTTTCATACTTTATCAAATTCTTCTACTTCACCAAACTCTGTCTCATCTCTTGGCCTATTTCCCCATGTCAGCTCTGAAGCTTGGAAATCACTTTTTTTATGCACCAAACTTTCCCACTGTTCCCTTTTAAGGCTCTACTTAAATAGGCTCATCTTCCTCTGCTAGACCTCAGCTCCCCTGCTGCCATTTTAAATATAAGACAATTTAGTACATTCAAGTATATATAAATACAAAGAAAATCCCTGGACCCAATATGAAGAAATGCTATCTTTAACATTCAAAATTACATAATGGTATGTCCCATTTTTTTCTCCCCTCTGTCTGTATGCCATCTAATTTGTGCACTCTTCAGATTAGGGCATCTGAAAATCTCCAGGCTCTCTACAGCACTATATATTTGAGCTGTTCATTTGAGCTGTTCATTCTGGGTTACAATTCAAAGAGAATCCTTGGCCTCTCCTCCCATTGACCATGCCACAAGATTTCTATAGATAGAAAAGAAGTTGCTTCTCTAGGACCATCCATCTGGTTCATTTCAAATGTATTATACTTCAGTTTTCTACATTTTAAAAGAGGTTACTTATATGGTTTACATATGCATTTCATTTATTATTTCAAATGTAATTTTAATCAGTTTAACATAAAAGAGTCTTAATATTCTCAATAATGGCACTGGTTACTTTAAATATTAAAATTCACATTAGGAATTCCCCTGTCTACGTGAGCATTATTTGCATTATAGATTGTGGGCATCACTCTGAGTATGTGTTATTTTTTTAAAGACTCAGATAGTTTCAAATGATCCTACTGATGGTTTGCAAACACATAGCAAATGCCAAAGAGATTAGGGATAAACAAGGTCCTTACACTCCAAAATTAAAAGCTTCTAATTATCAACTTTAAATAAATCCTTATTGTATGGCAGAAATAATTTCTCATAAAGTGTTTCCAACATTCAGAGAATGCTTTTAGGACATACAGCATTAACATAATTTTTTCGACTGGGGTTCTCACAGGACATCTGATGAAGTCTCTACCCTTAATTTTAATTGCATAGGCTGCATTCTTAATTAAAAATGGTACAAATGGATTTTATGCCATGCCAAAAGAAATCCAAGTTCATTAGTTATAAAACCTTTTAAAAATTGATGTAAATATGTGAATTCTTTAAAAGTTTGAACTCCGAGTCCTCATTTTATGTTGAGTAGTCTTTTATCTGGAGAATAATGAAGCCAATATAAATTAAGATACTCTAAGTTTTTCTTCTTCATCTTTCCTTTTTGTGGGGGATGAGGTGGGAGGTAAAAAATATGGGGGTTATCTCTTTATGTCATTATGTTTTTCCTTGTAGAATCAAATTAATTTAAAATCTAAATAGTGAAGAACGTTAGAGAGGAAAAATCATTGACCCTTTCTTACTAGGTTATATAAATAAAAGTTCGTATACCTTTTATTAATTCTTCATATTAAAACACAATCACATCATCTCAAGCCAATAAAATAAATGGCAATCTGTCAAACTGCAACTTCAAAGAGAAACTCTAGACATTACTTAAAGAAAAACGTGTACCTTATTGATTTCTATTTTAAAATCTGTGAGTTGTTAATTAAAATGCTTGTCCATAACTTGACAACTCTTCAAATAACAAATAGGAAACTATGAGAGGTTTAATTAACCTGACAATTTACTAACCCTTTTAGTTTGGCTGGCCATCTGTCTGACTCAGTAGAATCTTTTCTCTCTGTTATGATTGGCACTTTGTGATTTTGCTTCAAATGGATTAAGTTTGTGGTTTAAAGTAACATGATGTTGAGAGTATCACTGTTTTTTGCATTTGGAATAAATTTATTAAATGTAATTACTCCCTTCATCCCCCTTTTTGCTATTAAGATACAGGAATTGTCTGACAAACTTTAATGCCATTCATTTTTTACAGGTAAGAAAAGGCGGTTGTGTCACTCAAATCCCATAAATTATATGGTATCGGTTCCCATTTTCTGAGTAGTGAAGTCTACCCTATATAAAAAGGAGAATCAGCATAAATAATATTAACTCTTTGGGAGTTTTCATTTTCTCAGAACCATTCAGAAAGCAGCTATTGAACCCAGAAAAAAGCAGCTCCATGATTCTCCTTGCTACAGTCCCATGGTAGGGAAAAATCACAATGGCTGCTCCACCCATCAAGGTGGTATAATTATCCTATTTGGCAGGCATCTAAAGAAAAAAATATGAGAAAAGAAAGTAATTGACAAAACGTCAAAGAGGGATGCAAAGGGAACTGATTCTATCTTGGAAACAACAGTATGGCTAAGTACAGATATTTGGGGAAGTTACATTTATGGGTTCAAAATGGCCACCCTATTTAAATTTAGATCTCCTGCTGCCAACCTTACAGACCTGATCTCAGTGACTGCAGTCAGTCTAAACTTGTAACTGTGCAGAAGTTCTATGCATACAAACTGGTCTAAAAATTGCATAACCCAGTTTAAGGTAAACCTCAATCTATGTACTACCAGACTTATTCGATTTAGGTCAAACCGGTGCTTCAGTTCACTTCCCCTGCACCGCCCCACAGCTGGGAAAACCCAGCCACTGGCCCCAGCCCTGGGACTGCTTTTTTCACCTGGCCCCAGTGCCTACCCCTCATGGGTCACTCCTCCCCCATTCCCTGGCAATCCCCCAATCCTCTCCAGCCTGCTGCACCTCCAACTTCCTGCCAATCCCCCCATCCTGACTTACCTGATATTGAGCAGCCATTTTGATCCAATGTAACCTCCCTGTAACACCCCTGAATGTCTGTATTTAGCCTATCAAGTCCCTGTGCCACCAGTAGATTACTATAAGAATATTTAGGAGGCTAGCATTATCCTATAGCTTGTTAGTATAATTCAATTATCTAGTAATACATTTGGGTCAGAAATAATTCTTCAGGGAACTGATTGTCTCATCAATGAGTTTGAGCAAAGAGTCTTCTCCAAGCACACAAACCTTTTTACTGTTATTTTAGACTATTTGGCTGGCTGAAGTTTTTTAATGCACTTATAAAGTTCACAGTGAAGAACCAGCCAGAAAAATCATTGAATATGAACCTTTAAGGAAGTAGGCAATTGTAAATTTGCTTTAATGAGATCCAGAAAAGACTCTGGTGTTGAGGTGAAATGTGGCATTCAGAACACCAGCTTGGTCTCCTTTGGAATATGATTTTCATTTTTGTTTCCCCTTAGTAGGTAACAGAACTTGAGGTCAGACAAATTACATCATCAAGAGAGGTAAAATGGGATTTAGGGAGGCTTGTAACAAGTACCAACCACTAAAATGTGCATCTTTGAGTGTTCCTTTTTCTAGAAAAAATGGAGAGGCTAGCTTGATGAGAAGGAGCACAAAGAAGAGGAGCATGTGCAACACTTTGTTGGCTTTTAGTTGATTTAAACAAACAATGATTTTATGAGAAAGGCTAAAGGGCGCATAGGATTATGAGTTCAACTACTAACTTTTTTTTTCTGTTTGATTTTTTACTTTCAATATATCAGAGAGCGAGAGAGGAGAAAATGAGGAGGGAGCCCAGAATTATTTTTTCTTTCTCATTCTGTTCAACCATTCTTCTAAAATGTCTCCCACTTTTAGTTACAGGTTCCATTCAAGAGTTACTCAGGTGGTTGATTAAAACTGAGTAAAAGGTAAATATAATAAAGGTTTTACTATGCTTAGTTTCTGTGTGAAGGAAAAGGGGAAGATTCTCAGACTGTAATCCTCCAACCTTTTTGATCTTCCTTTTCTTCCATTCGTTCCATTATTTCTTATACCTCCTTTTCTCCCTTTCTCTACAGAAAGATCACCACACCTCATTTGCCTAGCTGCAGGATCACACTTACATCTATCGATTTTTTTGCTCTTTGAGGTTCACCTATGTTCTCTTCTCCACCCATATTCCAAAATGTCTTTCCATATATAAACATACTTATTTGTTCCATAGCCCTCCCTTTTCCTTTTCTACAGCTGAATTTGTCTTTGCAAAGTCCAGTCACTACAAGCTTTTCTTACAAAAATTGAGAAAATAGCATCATTTTTCTTTTTCTTTTTTTTATAAAGAAATAGGAAGCTACTATTAACTTTCACAGTGATTATGATTACCAAATCAGAGTAATCATAACCTATAAGGACTTGGCCTTACTGGCCCTGTTGTTTAGTATATGGCCTAAGAATTTGTCCATGGTGAGAAGCTACCATGAACTGAAGCTAGAATATGGAAATTTACTGTGCACTTGCTACTCCAGTCTAATTCCCGATGGCTGATTGCAGGCATTAAAAAACTAAACAAAAAAGAAAATGTGCTTTACCAGAAGCAGCAGCACGTTACTTCAACCTGGCTCTGCGGCTTCTATAAAGATTGGGCACTTCAATGGGGCTTTTTGGCACTTTTAGCTAAAGCTGATTCAATCACCTATTGAACAAAGACACCAAAAAAAGCCACTAAAGCGTCCAATCTTTACAGAAGCTGCAGAGCCAGGTTGAAATAACATGCTGCCTCTTCTGGGTATGTGCAGTATATTCAGTTGCTGATTCAATTTGGAGGAGATTTGGCCTGATTCAGCGGCTGAATCTCCAAATCCAAATTGAACCAGGAGACCAATTAAAAGGTGCAAATCAATTTGAAGCCTCTGAATTGATTTGGAAAAGATTCAGAGAAGATTCAGAAATTCAGGCAGTCCCCGCTCACCACCACAGGGACCTGTACCCAGACTCCATGCTGGTAAGTAGGGGGCAGGGGGAGGGGGAGGGGACCATGTGGGGGACCCCTGCCAGGGACAATCCCTGCCTTCTCCCCCAGCCCCTCTGAGTGCCCCTGACCCCTGCCCACTCTCCAAGCCCCATCAATGGCTGCCCCGCCAGGCCCCACCATCCCGGCACTTCAAAAAAAAAAGAAGTCCGGCACTCACCAGCTAGTACAGCAGCCATCAGGGCTTCAGGGGGCTCATGGCAGATCCCCCCCATGAAGCATGGGACAGAGGGGATCACCCCCCCCCATCACCCAGCAGGAGCCAATGAGTGTGGGGCTTTTATTTTTATTTTTTTAAAGTGCCAGGACACTGGGGCCAAGGGGGGCAGCCATTGACAGGGCTGGGAGAGTGGGCGGGGGTTGGAGCCTATTTGATTCAGAGATTCAGTCAATTTGGCAGCGACTGAATCTCTGTATCAGATTCAGCCAAATCGATTCAGGGCAGTGATTCGAATCACCGAATTGAATCACTATCCCCTGAATCAGCCAAATCCTAATCCAAAGCAAATACTAACTGCTTCACACAGGCCTAAAGTGCAGGGCTAAGTGTAGAAATGTACAGAGTTTAAAGTAAAGAACTATTTGTTGTTGGGGAGGGAGGGGGGTTAATGTCTGAAAACAGCCCATGTGTATACTTAGAGTAGCCAGACAAATAATTTGCATGGAACAGTGCAGATTAATTAGTGAGCTGTAAACGTATTAACATACTGAACAATGACATTCCTGTGTAGACATTGGACAAGTACCATATTTATTCAATTTTCCCTACTCAACATGGAGTAAACTCAGTATCATCTTAGCATAAAAAATGCAGTACCTGCAATGAGAAGAGGTAGCAGGGCCTTACAGACAAATAGCAGGGATCCACATGGTGAAGTGAGGAGGCACTCAGCAGCAAGGCACATAATGACAACACACCCAACAAAGAGGCACACAGTGGCAAGTTCCTTGGGGAGGAGTAACCTGTCATGGCAGCAGCATGCAGCAAAAAAGGACCTGGCAGCCCATCACGTGGTGATGAGGGACCTAACACCCAGCACAGCAGCAGTACACAGCAGTGAGGGACCTGGTGGTGAGGCAAATGGTGGCAAGCCATGTGATGGGGGGCAGGCATCTGGAAGTACATGTCACAAGGGGGTAAATGGAGGCAGGGAAGAAAGAAGATTCCAGGGCCTGATCACTACTTACAGGCCTCAATTTGAAAAAAAAATAGGAACCTACCTAAATTCTGCAGGGCAAACAGTGATGGAAAAACCCACAATATGACAGATCATGTAGAAAAAGAAATGGCACAAATGGAAGAAGTGGTACAAATGTGAAGAAACTGAAAGTAACGAGGCTCAGTTATGATACAAGCTTTAAAATGATGGTCATAAATTATACTGAAAAAAACAAATGATTTTGAGGCGGGAAGGAAGTACAGTGTTACTGAAGTGAATGTGCATTGCTGGAGACAGTTAAAAGGGAAATTCAAGAATGCAAAGTACACAAGGAAATCATTCAACGGTTCAAGAACAGGGTTGCTTTCCTGAAGCTGATAAGTGAGTTCTTAAGCATGTTTAAAAAAAAAAGAAGCAGGAGAATGGCAATCACATATAAAGTACTTCAACTCAAGGCATAAGAAATAGCAAAGGAATTAAATATTCCATTGCAAAAATTCAAGACAATCAATGATGTATCTAAACAGGTGATGGATCTCAATGATGAGATGTAGCAGCTTAGCCCCAAGATGAAGCCTGTCACTTGCACAAAGGTTACCAACCGATTGCAGTGAAAAACTGGTTCATTCCAGCACTACATTATTGAACTGTGCAAGACTCATGATTACCTACTGGGACAGGTAGATATGGATAGTCTGATGAGATTCCAGTCTATTTTGACTTTCCAAGCAATGTCACTGTCAATGAGAAAGGTGCAAAATTCATGATTTTGAGAAGAACAGGAAATGAAAAGTCACAAATTACATTGATATTATAGTAGTATTGGTGGATGGTAGAAAACTGCCATCTTATGCAATTTTGAAATTGAAAATTCTATCAAAAGTGAAGTTGCCACTAGGAATAGCGGTTATGTGATAGGAACAAGGATGAATGTTAAGTGAACTGATGAATGCCTGGTTGGATGTTCTGTGGAACAGGAGACCTGGGACACTGCTAAAGAAAAGAGGAATGTTAGTCCTAGATGCATTCAGAGGGCATGTAATGCCAGATGTGAAAGCAAAAATTTGATCAATAAAAGGTAATCTTGAAGTCATATCTGGTATTATGACATCGCAACTCCAAGTACTGGGTGTCATAGTGAATAAGCCCTTTAAGGACCATGATGGCATCAATACTCAGACTGACTCTTGGCAAGGTACCATGCACTTACACCTGTTGGAAAAATTAAGAAGCCAACTCTAGTATGCCTTTGCCAATGGCTTCTGATTTCTTGGCAAAGAATATCTTCAAAGTCCACTATTAAAAGCTTCAAGAAGTGTTGCATATACAGTGCTATGGGTGGAACTGAAGATGATGTTTTGTTAGAAGACGAGAGCAGTGAAGAGAGTAGTAAAAACAATAAGAGTGAGAGTGTATGTGGAAGTGACCAGTATTAAGGTGTAGGATCTATAAAAGGAATAGGATTTAACAGGATTTTCTGGACAGAACTTAATCTATATTATCATATATATAATATATCATCATATATATAATATATAAAATCATAAAGTCTGTGGAATTTATGACTTCTCAGTAGGTATGTTTATAATAAGAACAAATTTCATATTTTCCATGTGCAGAATCTCAGTATTGGGGAGGGTCATCTTAAATTCAGGATTGAATTAAATTCTTAAATTCCCTTGTGATATACTGCTCTGTGAATGAAACCACAATATGTTTTCTAAGCAGATCTTTAGTCTTTTGTTTGTATTAGCATACCAGTGTTTATGCCAGCTCCATGGTCTACCCAGAAGTAAATCAAAACATTTGTTCTACAGAAAGTTCACAGAAATGGTTGCAACCGTTACCAGATAATTGATAGTTTTAGGAGACTGAACTCTGTATTTTTTTACTTTAATCCCCACCCCAGCTTCTGTTTAGTTTCACAATTGAAAAATTACTTCAGATTCTTCCCAAAGAGAAATTCTTGGATTCAGTCTTGTGATTTATCCAACAGAAATCCCAAACCACCTAGATTTCTGGGTTTATTTTTGTTACTACATTGATCTCTGACTTGTACTTTTACTCACAAAATAAAAATCAGGATTCCTAATAAACCAGTCCTTTGGCTTTACCAATTACCAACTCACACCAGTGAAAGATCTAGCTGATTAATTTCTGTTCAATACGTCACCCGCTCATACAAATTTAAGGAAAATATCTGCCTTTTCAGGTCTCTGTCTCTTGTTTATGCCATGCAGAATGTAAGTGTGAGATCTTCATCTGCTATTGGCAAAGTAATGTATGTTTGCCAATTGCACTATTGACTGTCTACTGTCTATTTGTTAGAAAATTAGCCCATTTATTTTCTGAAAATTCTTATGCTCAATGATTTTATCAAGGTAAAATCACTGACCCCCCCTTCTCTCTTCCTCCTCCTTTCCCCCACCCTGCAATTTATATGCTTGGAAAATAATTAAAATATTTATCACTGTCTGGATGAATATTTTCCATTTAAATAGTTTTTTGATAAAATAGATTTTATTTTGCCGTACTTGATTTTTACTAAAAATTGCTATCTTTTATCCTCCCCCAAAATTAATTTTAAAATATTTTGGATATGCTTCTACAGTGCTCAATGGAAGCCAAGTGTGAAAGCCAAACTATATCTCCCATGGCTAGGCATTCCCATGCATTTTCTGGGCTCTTCAAGATGGGAGAATACAGTGTTTTTTGCACAATGTAGGCTGACCAAGGCTATTCTTTGGAGGCTTCATATCATTTTTTTAAACAAAATATTTTGGATTTTGGCCAAATTATTTCAGCCTTCAAATTTTCAACAACATTTTAATTTTTCTCTAGGAAAAATTACATTCTCCAAAAATCCATTATTAGCACAAATAGGTACTGAGAATATTCATTGATCAACATTCGTAAAGTATATTTATGTCTTGCATAGAATATTACTGCAAATAACCCTACATGCACTATTCTACATAATGTCCCTTTAATTCAGTACATACTGTTCAAAAAAGTATTTGGGTGATACTATCATTGGAGGTGCCATTTAGCCACTAAAGATCCCATAGAACTTTCTAATCAAATGTATCTGTTGGTAGAAATTAGGTGTCAAAATCCCTTGGGTTCATTTGAAAGTTCCAGTCTTTAGTCCTAGTGTTATGACCAAAAATAGAACCCAGATAGTTGCATTTTACCTACCAATATCCGTTCCCTAGTCCCATTTGAGAGCAACATTAGTCTTAATTGTTTTTTTCCCCAAACTACTTTTTAAGTATGCTGTTAAATAGCTTCCATTTTTTAACTCAGAATTCTACCCTCATGTATCACCACATTTCAGGGCTGGATGAAATGATGCCCTTAGTTTCAGCTGGCTAAAACACTTCGAATTTTTTGGCTGAAAGGTGCTCCAAAGCATTATTAATTGCCAAATCCTGAAGGTTCTGCTCATTTTGAATGTAGACTTTACTCAGGAAACTTGTAGTTGGGTTTTGCCTGAACATAAACTAATGAAAGTTAACAAGAGAAATCAAGATTTAGCTTGTAGTGAATATGTATTTTAGTTTTATTGTGTCTGAGAGTGATAAAGTATAGCATAGATCAAAATGAAAACCACTTTGGAAAAGTTTGAGTAACAGTGAATATGAGGGTCCTAAATCACTCCTACTAGTGGTGAATGTTTGTTCTATTTCCTATAGATTCAGTGATTATTTTTTTACAATTATAAAAATATAATTTATAATATTTACATGTATAGAGCCTTTCCTCCAGAGATGCCTTGTACTTCATTTACCAGAGTTTAACAGAAGGGCCTGCTGCAATCTCTGCTGATACTCATTTGTGGATCGTTGGAGTTGTCTGTTTTAAATTAAAAGTGCATCTCCTGCAAAACAGCAATTGTCAATGCTGGGTAGTAAGTAGTTAGAATTACATCCTTAGCCTTTCTTAATATTTTTTTCTCCACTGGCAAACTTGAATCATCAAGTAACATTTTGGAGGTAAGTAGAGAAACAGCCTGCTTTGTGTGTTACATAAGATAATAACAGTCAAATGTTACCCTTCAGGAACACATCTCACAACATGAGGCCACATCTGGAGTACTGTGTCCAGTTTTGGGCCTCCCCACTACAGAAAGGATGTATTTAAAATGGAAAGAGTCCAGTGTAGGGCAACAAAAATGGTTAGGGGGCTGGGGCACATGACTTCTGAGGAGTGCCTGGGGGAACTGGACTTATTTAGACTGGAGAAAAGAAGACTAAGGGGGGATTTAATAGCAGCCTTCAACTTCCTGAACAGTGGTTCCAAAGAAGATGGGGCTAGACTGTTCTCGGGGTGGCCAATGACAGAATAAAGAGCAATGGTTCAAGTTGCAGCAAAGGAAGTTTAGGTTAGATACTAGGAAAAACTTTGTCATGAGGAGGGTAGTTAAACACTGGAACAGATTACCCAGAGATGTTGTGGACTCTCCATCCTTGGAGTTTTTTAAGACCTGGCTAGACAAAGCCTTGGCTGGGAAGATCGAACTGGGGATGGTCCTGCTTTAAGCAGGGGATTGGACTAGACCTCCCGAGGTCCCTTCCAACCCTACTTTTCTATGATTCTAAGAATAAAACAATCTTATTGGCAAAATTCTGTCTATCAGCCTTCCCTAAAGAGTCTTTTTACACAGTAAAGTGGAAGCACACTAGCTATCAGTGATATTTTGCATACTAGACTGAATGTTATCAAAATGTTGGAGGGACTATCCAACACATTTCTTCCACACAATTTAGATTATTAGATATTTTTTCCGGAAAAAAAAAGTTAATGGCCCACCATCATGCTTCTCCCAGCACAATTTAAAATCCATTTGTCTTCCCAGCAAATGTATTCTACAGGGGGATAAAGAGATAGGAGCCCAGCCAAAAACAGGCAAAGACAGAGAAGCTAAGGAAGTATAAGATATCAAAATGAGGAGGTTAAAAGAGGTTGCAGATGGAGTATTTTTTTTGTCTAGGAAGAGATCATTGGAAATTTTGGCAATAGGGGTTTCAGTGGTATGCAAAGGCAGAAACTGGACTGGAGGCAATCTAGGCTGAACTGTAAGAGAGGCAATCTACACATCAATTTCAATGAGCTCATAGAGGAAAAGAAGAAGGGAGATGGTTCAATGGTTAGTGGTGGGTGCCCCTGCACAGACAGATCTTTTAGTGGTTGGGAGGCTTGTGTGTTCCAATTACTTTCAGAGCTATGTCACACACAGTCTCACACTCCTGGCAGGGTCACACATGGTGAACAGGCCTGAGGAGAGGATCCAGACAAACCATGGTCCAAACCCAAGTCCTCAGTGATGGATCAGGTGGAAGAAGCTGTCAGGATCTCAACAGCTATAAAGACAGAAGGCTGCAGTAAAATGGAGGTGTCCTGTTGTCTAGAGCTCTCCCTTGCCACTGGGCTTAGTTCTTCACCTTGTCAAGATCATGTGGTTGCTGTTTCTGCATACCAGCTTCCTCATGTAAAACAAAGTTGTGCACAGGGTTCTATCAGAGGAAAAAACAAGCTTTTCTGTACCAACTTTGAAAACTCCTGTGGCAATGGACTAGTGTGATGGAGACATGGATAGTAAATCTGGCAGTCTTCAACCATGAATCTGCATGCAGGTGGTAGCAGCATGGTGATCATCTTGCTGGCTACAAGGTCCAACTCTTGGGATTATAATAAATTCTAATTTATTGTACGGGATATGAAATTACCAATAACATCATAAATGCAAACTTTGAGTTATGAGGGGTACTGGTCACCTTAGCGCACACACACGTGCAATCACTCATTCAAACCCATGTCATTTAAACCCATGTAGTATAGCGTATAGTAGCTGCTATAGTGAGCACTGGTGTCAGTATATCTATCTATCCAAGGCCCTGGAGTCTGGTATCTCTGGTCAGCTTCCTCCAAGGCGATGTCTTCCATAGAAGGGAGTCACCTGCTTGTCCTTTTGTTTTGGTAGGTCAGGTGCTGGATGAGGGGGTGCCACTGAGGGTCATGCTTCACTGCCTTTTATCCCTTTCTGGCAGACTTGTGTGATCCTCCAGAATCATCTTGGCTGCCCAATCCAGAGGTCGCTGTCCCACATGGGTTTTGAGTAGTACATGACAGCTGTTAGTCACAGGGGTCTCTGCCTGCTGGTACCTGAAGTTTCAGGGGTCCACACTTGACTTATTAACTTAACAGCTGTATTGTCATGGGTTACAGGAATAGTCAATAGGGTGGGTGCTCAGTTCCAGAAATCAGTTCCTTGGCTTGATTAATTTAAAATAGCTTGTAGAGTTTTGTAATGGTAAGTTCCTCTGGCTAGGCTATTGTCAATTAACAGCCAGAGGTACTTGGTTTGTCATTCATACTCACATTCATTCAAGGGACTGCCCAATATAGCATATTTTATCACTTTACAATTACAATTTCAATGCAGTTTTTAGCAATGGTCCAGGGTGTAACTTCATTCTACAGGGAATACATTACTTAAGGGTTTAAAAGTTAAAATATAAAATACAAAATGCCATGGTAAAGATGAGACAGATTAAATACAAAAATGCACTGTGAGAAATATATAAAAAAGCAGCGTGAGGTAGTGAGGATCAAAGGCTACTGGGGACAGTAAGTGAGTTAGGTTAGCACCAGGATATATTTACAGTCTTTGACATGTCTATTTTAGTTTGTTTGTTTTCTTTGGTGGCACTGAGCTTAATTCATATGTAGATGTAGTTTGTAATGTTTCTCCTACAGAAAGCCATTTTAGCTTTGGGGCTTGCTCTGAGCCTTGCCACACCCATGGAATGAGTGTGCTAGGTCTCTGCCAATACTTAGAAGGAAAAAGAAATGCTCAAAATGGGGGGGGGGGGGTGCAGTCAAGAAGGGGCTTTTGTTATATCAATGTCCAGAAGGGAAATATACAAAGGGGGCTTTCTTCTACAGTCTCATACCTGGGTTGAGACAGGGTATAATTCAGCACCTATAACCATGACTGAGCAGTCCTATTCAGGATCCACTCTGCTCATCCCATATTGAAAAGTGGCTACAAAAGGTGCCCAAACCAACAAAGTATTGCCCTAAACCTAGGCTGTCTTTTCTGCTCCTAACTGGATAACCATGTCCAGTGGGATAACTCAATCTGTGACCAAAAACATCATCAGAATATTGGGTCCAAGGTTGGACCCAGAGAGTAGTAGTCGATGGAAGTAAATCATTATGGCACTCCATGACCAGTGGAGTCCCCCAAGGCTCTGTCCTTGGACTGGTTCTCTTTAACATCTTTATCAACAATGTGGACATTGATGTCAGAAACACACTGGCCAAGTTCGCCGATGACACTAAACTTTGGGGAATAGCGTCCACACCTGAGGATAGGCTAGTGATCCAGACTGACTTGGATAAGCTTAGTAGGTGGGTGGATATAAACCTGATGATGTTCAATACCAAAAAATGCAAGGTACTCCACTTTGGAGGAAAAAACCCGCAACGTGCTTATTGGCTTGGCAGTGATATGCTCACTAGCACCACGGCTGAAAAAGACTTGGGGGTCATTATTGACCACAAGATGGACATGAGCTACCAATGTGATGGTGCAGCTGGTAAAGCAAACAAAACTCTGCCTTGCATCCATAGATGCTTCTCAAGTAAATCTCAGGATGTCATCCTCTCGCTGTACTCGGCCTTGGTGAGGCCACAGCTGGAGTACTGCATCCAGTTCTGGGCTCCACAGAAGGATGTTGAGAAGCTTGAGAGAGTCCAGAGAGCCATGCACATGCTCAGAGAGCAAGGGAATAGGCTTTATGATGAGAGGCTGAGAGCCATGGGACTCTTCAGCCTGGAAGAGAGCAGGCTCAGGGGTACCTGGTGGCTGCCTATAAGTACATAAGTACTAGCGCGGATCTTTGAAAACTCTTGGCGCTCTGGTGTAGTGCCCGAAGACTGGAAGAAGGCCAACGTGGTGCCTATCTTCAAGAAAGGGAGGAAAGTGGATCCGGCTAACTATAGGCCCATCAGCCTGACTTCTATCCCGGGGAAGATCTTAGAAAAGTTTATTAAGGAGGCCATCCTTAATGGACTGGCCGACGCCAACATCTTAAGGGATAGCCAGCACGGGTTTGTTGCAGGTAGGTCTTGCTTGACCAAACTCATTTCCTTCTACGACCAGGTGACCTATCACCTGGACAAGGGAGATGAGATTGATGTCATATATCTTGACTTCAAAAAAGCCTTCGATCTGGTGTCCCATGATCGTCTCTTGGAGAAACTGGCCAATTGTCGCCTTGGGTCCTCCACGATCCACTGGCTGGAAAATTGACTCCGGGGTCGGACCCAGAGGGTAGTAATTGATGGAAGTCACTCATTGTGGTGTCCTGTGACCAGTGGGGTCCCCCAGGGCTCTGTCCTTGGACCCATACTGTTCAACATCTTCATTAATGATGTGGACACTGGAGTCAGAAGCGGACTGGCCAAGTTCGCCGATGACACCAAACTTTGGGGCAAAGCATCCACACCAGAAGACAGGCGGATGATCCAGGCTGACCTGGACAGGCTCAGCAAGTGGGTGGACGAGAATCTGATGGTGTTCAACGCCGATAAATGCAAGGTTCTCCACCTTGGGAAAAAAAACCCGCAGCATCCTTATAGGCTCGACAGTGCTATGTTGGCTAGCACTATGGAAGAAAGAGACTTGGGGGTCATCATTGACCACAAGATGAACATGAGCCTGCAATGTGATGCTGCCGCTAGTAAAGCGACCAAAACGCTGGCTTGCATCCATAGATGCTTCTCAAGCAAATCCCGGGACGTCATTCTCCCCCTGTACTCAGCCTTAGTGAGGCCGCAGCTGGAGTACTGCGTCCAGTTTTGGGCTCCACAATTCAAAAAGGATGTGGAGAAGCTTGAGAGAGTCCAGAGAAGAGCCACGCGCATGATCAGAAGTCAGGGAAGCAGACCCTATGATGACAGGCTGAGAGCCCTGGGGCTCTTTAGCCTGGAAAAGCGCAGGCTCAGGGGTGATCTGATGGCCATCTACAAATTTATCAGGGGTGACCACCAGTATCTAGGGGAACATTTGTTCACCAGAGCGCCCCAAGGGATGACGAGGACGAATGGTCACAAACTACTACAAGATCGTTTCAGGCTGGACATAAGGAAGAATTTCTTTACTGTCCGAGCCCCCAAGGTCTGGAACAGCCTGCCACCGGAGGTTGTTCAAGCGCCTTCATTGAACACCTTCAAGATGAAACTGGATGCTTATCTTGCTGGGATCCTATGACCCCAGCTGACGTCCTGCCCTTTGGGCGGGGGGCTGGACTCGATGATCTTCCGAGGTCCCTTCCAGCCCTAATGTCTATGTCTATGAAATCTACATAAGGGGTGTGCATCAGGATCTGGGGAAATGTCTTTTCACCAAAGTGCCCCAAGGAATAACAAGGACAAATGGTCATAAACTCCTTCATGACTGTTTTAGGCTGGACATAAGGAAAATCTTACTGTCCGAGCCCCCAAGGCCTGAAATAGACTGCCTCCAGAAGTGGTGAAGGCACCTACTCTGGACTCATTGAAGAAATGTTTGGATGCTTATCTTGCTGGGATCCTTTGACCCTAGCTGACTCCCCACCCCTGGTGGGAAAAGGGTGGAGGCTATACCTTCTTCTGGACAAAGTAACTGGCTCAGGACAGCTCCATGCACAGCTTCAACTTTGTCATCAAGAATCAGCTTGTTAGCCAACTTACAAAGCTTTCTATAGGTATTAACAAACATCTCATGACTCTTAGTCTTAAGCTTAGCAACAATAAGTACATCACCATCACCAACACATATGCCCCAATGCTTGATGCTGACAGTGATGTCAAAGAACAGTTCTACCCTAATGTTGACCACATTTTGACTAATACTCACACAGAGGACAAGATCATTCTCCTTGGTGACTTCAGTGCCGGAGCCAGATGTGACCTGTAACTCTGGAGTAGCACCACTGAGAAGGAAGAAGTAGGGAAAGCCAACACCAGCAGCATCCTTCTCCCAAGCAAATGCACAGAGTACAGTCTTCTCATCATGAACCCTATCTTCAGAGTGACTAATATAAGCACATACGGAGACACCTTCACTGTAAGCACTGTAAGCACTGCTAGACCATGTAATTGTTAAAGTCCATGATCGAATGGATGTTCATATCACATGAACCATGTGAGGAAGTCATGACTGCTGACAGATCACCATATTGTCAGATCCATTATGAATGCCTGGCTTGCTCCAAAACCCTGAAAACAGCCAAAAGCAATGTGAAGGACTCTCAACACCAACTCTCTTCAAGACCCAAAGATCTGTAAACATCTCCAAGCATCCCCATGAAGACATGGAAAGCTCTCTGCCCTATCCACAAATGAAGGTAACATTGAGGAACACTGGGGAATTCTGGAGGGGGTTTAAAACTGACATTCATATGTCCTAGATCCATTGGCTATACCACCCAACAACAGCAAGACTGGTTTAATGAGAGTGATGCTGAGACCCAAGCCCTCCTTCACCAAAAGAGAAGGGCTCATTCTGCTTGGCAAGATGACAGCTTATCTTATCAGAAGAAAGAGATATAACTCCTCAAAATTAAAGTTCAAAGGAGGATTTGAGAAATCCAAAATCAGTGGTGGCAAGATAAATCCAAAGAGATTCAGCTCTATGCTGACAAACATGACATGCTTAGCTTTTTTCAGACAATAAAAGCCCTTTCCAGCCCAACTGCCCATGGTTCTACTTTCCTGCTATCACAGAATGACTTGACACTCCTCAAAGACAATGAATCTATCCAAGCTAGATGGAAGGATCATGTTGAGGCATTCCTAAACCATGAGTCGACTGTGGTGGATACCATCATCAAATCCATTTCCCAATGTCCTGAAAGAGTATCCCTCGCTAACCCACCTATCCTAGAAGAAGTTTGGTGCATAACCAAGAAAGCCAAAAACAACATGACTACTGGACTGTATGGCTTACCTGCTGAAATCTACAAAGCTGTCAGCAAGGAACTGGTACTGAGAATGAATCTGTGAATGTATTCTATGAATCTGGAACAACAGAGATCCCTGTGGACCTTAGAAATGCCAACATTGTGACTGTCTTCAAAAAAGGAGATAAGTCTGTGTGTGGGAACCAACAAGGTATTGCCCTCCTTTCCACTGCAGGGAGAACCCCTGCCTGCATCCTTATGAATTATCTTCTAGTCCTGCTGGATTCTCAGTGTAGTTTCAGACCATCCTGTTGGGCAACTGACATGAACTTTGCTGCCTGCCAGGTCGAAGAAAAGTGTCAGGAATAATATCAGGATCTGTATATGGACTTAATTTGTTGCCCTGTGGGGTCAGGCCAACTCTCAGGTTCTCAATATTGCACTGTTAGACAGAAGGGTGTGACACAATTGCACATATACAAACAGACAAATCAATTGGATGCATACACACACGCACACACTACCAACTCAGGCACATACACATCCAAACTAGCCTAGGCACATGCATACCTATCACCAATTCAAGCACATACACTATACACCCCAAGAGTTTGACAAAAATCAATTGTCCATACCCACACACTCAGTATACATACAGATTACTAATTCATATATCATACACACAATGACATAAATATATATACACACACACACACACCAACTCACACACATACAACCCTCCTATACATATGTAAGTTCATAACTTGGTTGGCATGGTATGTATGTGTGTGTTTGGAGTACCTGGGATACTTGGGGAAAGGTTAAGGTGTGTGAGAGAGAGAGTTAAAGTGTAGGGAGTGAAAGTTGCCAGAACTAAGATTAGAACTGGTAGACTAGAGAGAAGCTGGCTGAGGAGCTGAGGCTTGGGGTTATTTAAGGTAGATTGGGGCTGGAAACTGAGGCAGACAGATGAAATATTGGGGGGGGCAGATAAGTGGTGGTAAGGAGGAGGCAGCCAGGAAAGAAACTGAGGCAGAAACCTGGTTGCTCAGGGGGAAAGGCGTTGGGGATAAGACAGTGGCAAAGAAACAGGGGGTTTGGAGGCAGAGAGGAGCTCAGGACAGGTGTTGGAGGTAACAGTGAGCCAGAAGCAGGAGAGGGAGAAATGAGACAGAAGTTAGAGGGGCAAGGAGCAGAGATTGGAGCAGGGCTGAACCATAGTAAAGCAAAGCCCAACTTATGGGTCCAAATAACACATTTATTAAACATACAACACACTACACAGCCCCATGAAGTTATTGGTTCACACTCACAATGACAGCAGGAGAAAGAGACTCAGTGGAAGGGTTGGAGTCCACGTAGGGAAGAAAAGCAGAGTCCAAGTTCTTGGTTGAAGAGGGGGAGGGGGTGATAGCTATCTATCCAGGCTAGAAAGGGGTCCTTGTCCAGTAGGTGTTGTCCAGAGAGGGGTCGCTGGCAGGGCCTCTGGGTGGATAGGTGGTGTGGCATGGTGCTGGTCCAGATGGAGAGGGCATCCCAAAGAGTCAGTCTTCACTACCCCTTTTTATGGGGCAGACTACCTCTGATCTCCTATGGGGATGGCCTGTCCAGGCAATGTCAGTCCTGTCCCAGAGGGCTCCAGGTGTTCTTACTGAGCATGTGCAGCCTGGCACAATGGTAGGTTGCTTCATCTTTTGTTTCTTGAATGCTGATGGGTGGTTCCAAGGGCTGGGTCACTGGTCCAGGTATTGGTGTTGATGGTTCGGTCATTCAGAGGGAGCTATTTTTAGACCTACTGCCATTGTCTCTCAAGCACCTTTATTCATCCCCATTCATTCAGGAACCAAGTTACATAGGAGAGGTAGGTGTGAGTCATGGGTTACACAACCAGGCCTGGGACAGGATGGAGACTTGACAAACAAAATGGGAACTTGACATGACTTATGCTAACTTACATATGTAGGCCTAAATCATATAGTATCAGTAAAACAGTAATATAGAACAGTAAAAATCAATATAAACATAATAATTATACAAAATAAAGAAGGAGAAAAAACAAAACAAATACAACTTGCTACCAAAATAAAATGCTGAACCTTATCCTATGTCTTAGCTCACTTATACTTATCTATAGGGAATGGAAAGGGAAAGAAAAAGTCAGAAATGGTTGGGGAAGGGGAGGGAATGCATTTTAAAAGAAAAAAAGAAGAAAAACTGGGGGTTTTGCTACACATTGACCTCACTAAGGCCTTTGATTCCATCAGTCACAAAGCCTTGTGGAAAGTATTGGCCAGATTTGGATGACCTAAAAAGTACATCAAGGTCCTAGGGCTTCTTCATGACGAAATGACTGCAATTGTCCTATATAGCAGATTGGAGATGGATCTATTTGTCATTCACACTAGGGTCAAGCAAGGATGTGTACTCACCCCAACTCCATTCTCCATTTTTTGACAGCCATCTTGTTTCCCATTAAGGACCACTTTCCTTCTTGAATTTCATAGTTTCAAAGTTGTTACGGGTTGGGAGAGAACTTACAGATCATTGTGTCCAGCCCCCCTGAACTTGGGCAGGAAAGACTGCTGGGATCAGATGAACCCAGCAAGATGGGCATCAAGACACTTTTTGAAGATTGCCAGGGTGAATGACTGTACCACCTCTGGGGGGAACCTATGCCAAACCCTCGGCACTCGACTTATAAAGAAGTTTTTCCTTATATCTAGCCTGAAGTGATCCTCAATCAGCTTGTGCACATTATTTCTTGTCTTTGCCTGGGGGGCTTAGAGAACAGATGCTCCCCCAGGCTCTGATGTATACCCTTGATATACTTATAGACTGCTACCAAGTCCCCTCTGAGTCTTCTCTTCTGCAGGCTGAACCCAAGTCTTTCAGCCTCTCCTCATATGACCTGGTCTCTAGACCTCTAATCATGCATGTGGCCCTCCTTTGGACTTTCTCGAGTTTCTCCACATCTATCTTGAAGTGCAATGCCCAGAACTAGACACAGAACTCCAGCTGTGGTCTCACCAAGGCCAAGTAGAGAGGGAGGATGACATCCTTAGACTTGCTTGAGATGCCTTGGTAGATGCTTGCCAGTGTTTGATTAGCTCTGGCAGCTACAGCATCACATTGGTGGCTCATGTTCATTTTGCTATCTATCATGATATGCAGGTCTCATTCAGATAGGGTGCTAGCAAGCATAGCACTGCTGCGCCTGTAAACTGTTGTGGATTATTTCTCCCCAGATGGAGCACTTTACATTTCTCTGTATTAAACAACATCTGGTTGAGGTTCTCCCACCTTGCGCTCCTGTCCAAACTGGCCTGTATTGCCAGCCTGTCTCCAAGTGTGACTACACTCCCCCATAGTTTGGTGTCATCAGAGAACTTTGCTAGTTTACTTTTTATACCTGAATCCAAATCGTTGATTAACAAGTTGAAAAGCACTGGTCCGAGTACTGAACCCTGAGGGATGCCACTGGTCACTCTCTGCCATGATGACTCAGTTCCATCAATCAATACTCTCTGGGTCCTACCATGGAGCCAGTTACCTAGCCACTGGACCATAAAGTACTTGAAGCCACATTTTACCAATTTTTTCAACAGGACTTTATGGGAGACCTGGTCAAAGGACTTTTTGAAGTCCAGGTACATCAGATATTAACATAGAATATCAAATGGATGTGATAATGGATGGAGGGCTTTTCAATCTGGGACATTTTCGGTCCAAGACCTACCAAATTTTGTTAACACTGAGAAGACTAAAGTGTTCTATCAGCCTGCCCTCAGTCCTTTTGGTGAATGAGATTCTTGAAACATAACTGCAGAAGCTGCCCAGAAAGTGTACAAATTGTTGTGAGTTAGTTTGAATGTTGGACATCTAGAGAATCACCCAAGGGAAGTGACCTGTTCATTTCACGCAGGCCATGGAATAGTTGTCAGGTAGTAATGACTTTTCACTAATGTGACTAAACTAGACAATATCTGAACCAATAAACTAGAGCTAAATGTCTTCACAGCCTATTAACTTTTTCCCAGATTGCCCAGTTTTGCATTTCAGTTCTGGACTCCTCCTCCTTATAAATCTTTTCTTTTTTAAATGTTGATTATGTCTAACATATCTTGTTTAGATATTTGAAAATATTTTAAAATATGATATTTTATCAAAAGGAAGAACTGTTCTATTAAATTACCACGCATTTTTGTTAGATAATTAATATATATGTCAGTTTTGAAAAAAAATATATGCTGGTGCTACTATGGTAGATGTTATTAACATTATTGAATTCCAGAAATCATAAAAATACATTTTATTCAGTATTTATTCCATCTGTAAACTTCATACCTATCCCCCAAAAAGTTTTTTATTTTCTTTTGTCAATTTGTTTAAGTAAAAATCATAATTATATTTTAGTTTAAGTTGAAATACTATTATCAAATGCATTAGCAAATATTGATTGGTAATGCAAAATCTTGCTTATATTTATACAAAAGAAATTGTGAAGCCATATAAAAAAAGAAGACACTCATTTCTGCTCCAGAGAAAGTGCTCTTCCAGATTAAGAAAAGATTCCATTTTCTTATTTAGCATCTTTATTTCATAGTTCAAATTGGCACAAAAATCAGGCAGCTCAAGTGAGCTAGGAAAGTGTGGTCACAAGAGAATTTTAATTTATTGATGGTTCTTGCCCTACTGTACATTCACTGCTGCTATTTGAGTGTAATGGATGAAACAGATGTTTGACACTGCAGCACCTCTTCATAACTTCACTCTTCAAAAACAGTTTTACAAGTGCTTACTCGTATTGGTTCCCATTCAGCACAGGAAACTGAGGTCATTGTGAAACATGAGGCCCGGGCAGGAGCCTGAACTCATGTGCAGTGCAGCTGGGCCTACATCTTCTAAGCACGTTAGCAATTTATGAAACAGTCATAATTTTAAACTTATGGACAAAGAAATAAAAGTGTTGACACCATTATTGTAACATCTGTGAAGGGAAAAATATAAGCCTATTGTTAAGTGTATAAATGTTGCTAGAGTTATAAAGATTCTTTTATGCTTAATTGTATTCATTATCAGCAATAATTATTTTCAACATGAGCAATTTCTTCAACTTCAATGTCAGCCTTGAAATGTTTCAATCTTGCAATACAGATTTTTCTGGATCATAATTTGTTAGCACTGTACAGAAACACTAACTGGTAAAGCAAGTCATTTTTAATCATTGGCTTTATTTTTTTATGATCATTATGTTAAGATATCTTCATTTCTAAATACTTCCAAAATTCTTCCCAGGCACATACAACTAGATTTTTTTTTGGTTGCTCTATCATAGATAACAGTTCACTTGTGCATTTAGTTATCTTGGTTACCTCTGTTACCTCACTCAGTGAAATTAAGCTTCTAAATATGCACTGATTTTTGCACCTGATTTTAAAAGATTCACTTGAGTTCAGCGATGGTTTAACTTGGTTTGGTTAAAGATTAAAAGTTGCATGTGGCTTGAAGTATCATAGACAAGTTTTTTCCCTATCAGCTCTTTTTTGAAGCCATCGTTGCTGATTACCTCTTTTTTACATCACTTTTTTTAAATACAAGTCTGTAAAATATCCAGTACCGATACAAACAATCAAGATGATCATTCATTTTTTGTCTTACTATCTCCCATCTACTTTTGCAATTAATTGTATTGTGGCCTTTGTTAATTGTTTGGTGGGTCATGTTATGGCAAGTTTCTTATTAATTTATTGATAGGACTTATGAGAGTAAATGGTACTTTATAACTGTATTAACACACAGAGAACAATAATTTCCAAATTAGGTTTGTAAAATGTTGTTATTATATTAAAAATGAAGGGTCTTTACAGTTAAGTAATATTAGCCATATTCTGACTTAGACCACCTCCTTTGATTACACTCAGTGCTGCAATTCAGGAGATCGGGACTCAAAATAGTGATACACCTACTTCTGAAGCGTTGGTAGACTGAGCAGATTGCTGAGGTTTCTGTGAAGGCAGATTCTGGTTATATTGTTCTTCAAAGCCATTTTCAGGATTACTCATAGAGCATTAGCTGTCCTCAAAGAAAGTTTCATTTTCACCGTCTTAATCAGACATACATACTGTATCTCAAAAAATTAAATAAATAAAAAAAGCTTCTTACTCCTTCAGTGGACTGTAAAAAGAGTAAAAGACTATGCCAGGGTAAATAGAAATTGACCCATCATAAAAGGTTTATAATCTCTATTTCTTAATCACAAAATATAAAACTGTCATTCCTGCCTATCTATTTTTATAGAGGCCTATAGAGTAGTAAGTCTCTCGTGAGTCACTTTTAGAAAAGTAATTTGAGTATTTGCTGAAGAGGGATGCCTGCCATTTTATAGCAATCATCTTTGTTCTGCCCACCACAGCAAATTTGGGTCAGGTAATTAGCACTCATTTTTATTCCTTATGCTTTCAGAATTTTCACAGAACTCTATGAGTAGGAGGTAGAAGTTTTGAAACCTTCTAGGAGGTTATCGTTGCTATGGAAACCACTCCCTTGGAATTCTCATACTTATGCCCAGTCAGTAACAGCAAAAGATGTTCCAAACCAGATATGTGAAAGAGGTACAAATACCAAATCAGAGGAGCAGACTGAGGGTAGAAGCATGAGAATGCAGGTAGCACTTATTTCAATGTGGAGTCTAATAATGTAAGAAGCAAGAGCAGGAAACAGTGTAGGAGGTCACGCTTAAGGCTATCTACATTAGTCTTCACAAGAAACTGGGGGGAAAGCAACAAAAGGCTACCTCTATCAATTTAACATGAGTTGCAAGCTGGCACATCATCTGCCTTACAGTTAGATCTCTTTCAATACAGTACCCACATAATGGCACACAATGTTCTAATTTTCCAGGAAGCTATGAGTTGCATACCAGTACTTCCTCTATATCTCAATGCTTGTATACACTTTGAATCATAGCTCATTGTACATTAGCTTTGGTATTAAAGTGTCTTTTACTGTAAAAGTAAATAATACGTCATTTCTTGCATATCAAGGAAAAATCACGCATGATTTATTGTTTTGTTTCTGCACCATTTAGAGTGTTTTTGTTGTTCTATGTCTAATTTCCTTCCAACGTTATGATGATGAGCTATGTTATGAAGCACCACTGGAAAAATATGTAAGAATAATTTCCCTTTCTCTTTCTTACCCTCAGCCTTCAGTAAGTTAACTTAGTGTTTCCTCAGTAGCTGGCATAGATCCAAAGCCCAGTAAAGTCAAAGGAAAGGCATTAATTCACTTCAGTGGGTTTTGGATTAGGCTCATCACAGCTATGGTAGCAATTATGTACCTTCCTATTATGCCAGGATAAAACATCGACTTCGTACCTTTTCTTCAACTACCCAAAAATACAAAGCCTTCAAATGTTCATCTAGTGGCCAATCTGCCCTCCAGATTGGTATGAAAAGTTCCACAATTAGAATCAAACCTACACATTTTGGTTTTGCTCACAATAAGGCAAAAACAAACAAAATACTTTTTCTTACCAAGCTTTGATTGCAGTTTAAATATTTTGGTTTGGCTC
Organism: Alligator mississippiensis; assembly: GCF_030867095.1. Lineage (NCBI taxonomy): Eukaryota > Metazoa > Chordata > Crocodylia > Alligatoridae > Alligator > Alligator mississippiensis. The sequence continues at coordinate 78,893,774 of NC_081829.1, read as the reverse complement.
AGATATACTGGCCTGTGGGCTCTGAAGAAATGAGTTTGACTGGTTTTGTGCCTGGGGCTATGTCTTAAGGTTGACCTCAGGATTCCTCTTTCCCAGGCTTGGGCAGTATAAATGTAAAGCTAAAGTGGAACACTTGGCCATCTTCAGATGTGTTCAGTATTGCTCAACCAGCATTGTCCACTAAGTCAATATTTGACCTTTTTTGACAGAACTAAAAAGTGGGTGATAGTCTTATTTAGATAATCTTTATTTAGGCTTTAACATAGATCCAAGTAAATAAGCATCTACTTTTGGGGGAAGAAAAGCTTCTTTCCTCTATCTTTTAAAGAATCTGCAATATATTCCCATTAATAACATATTTTCAAGAAAAATGTTTTGGATGCACTAAATGATTTTAAAATAAGAATGTTCCATTATAGGATGACTATTTGGGGAAAATAAAAGTATTTCAATTACAAAGCTATCATTAAAGAATATTGTGTATTATGAGGCTGAATCCTAAATTTTTATAACGGCGAAACTTCCTTTAACTAGAGAAACAGAAATAGACTTTGAGAATGTTTAGCTTTTAGTGATACCTTTACAGCACTAGACCAACTGCTTCTCTCCTCCCCACCCCACTCCCCACAATACAAACCACTGCTTTCAGGAACCAAATACCTCAATACAACTTTTTATTTTAAATCATTATTCAGAAAAATGAGTAAGACTTCCATGTTCTTTGGGATAAGTAGTACGTCTGCAATTAGCAAGCTGAGAGATTCAAGGCTTTGATGCAATGTGTATAAATATTACAAGTGTGAAGTCTAGTTCTGTGGGTAAATGGCTACTTTTACTTTTGCATTACAAACCATACTCCAAAGTTTATTTGAACACATAAAATATGCTAAATGTTTAGCAGCACCACTGCGTAAAGAAGAGTTGGATGAAGTGTATATTTTTAAATACCGCAAGTAATAAAATGCTGAGTAAATTCCCAAGAATATCATTTTGGGCAAGTACAATAGAATGCTTAATGGAATATATTCCCAGGTCTGCTATTTTTATTCCCTTTTTTCAGCTTTAATCTCCTTACCCAGTCAGTGGTTGCTGTTATGGCAGATGCAAAGGAAGAGTTTCATCCATAGCTACTTTCAATATTTGATCTGTGTATCAACTAAAAAGGGATGTTGTATGTTTGCAGCTCAGCAGCACAGATTCCATCACAACAAGAGGCAATCCTGTGTCTGCTGGAGAGTACACTAAAATGTCCAGAGGCTGTCTATAAGACACAACTTAAAATTTCTTGGCATGTTGTTAATAAACATTCACAGTAGGACCATACCAGACCAAAGTAAGTATATAAGGAATTTCAAAAACTTCCTTCATCATGAAGTGATGTACATCTTAGTTTACTTTCTTTTTATTAAATTTGCAGAGAAACATTCATGTGGACTTTGGCAAAAAGACAAGCTCCTCATTTTTAATGGAGTTCTAAAAAGGTAATCCCTTTAAGCAAACCATATAAGAAAGCAACAGTAGCAATTTTAATCAGAACAAATTAAATGTCATTTGGAATCAGTGCTGTAGATCAAGGAAATGAGTTATAAGTCAATATTGCTTCTTTCTAGCCCATTGCTGTTCATGTAAGTGATTTATGAGGTAAGAATGTTGCCCAAACCTGTGGCCCTTTCTCATAAAAAACCTTCTGTCCCCAAAGGCAATTTTGCATGAGTAGGCTCTGCAGGTATAGGTCCATATTCATTAATAGACAGCTTCGTATTTCCAGACAATCCTTTTCCTTAGAGTTCCTTGCAGGGGTAGGGGTGGATCCAGAGGGGGAGCAGTGGCAATTTCTTTTAATCTCCTCAGAAAGGTAGAAATCCCATCCCCTTATCTCAGCACCTCCTCCCTTTCCCCTTGCCATTCCTGGGAAGTTCACACAGGAGTATATTGCTTCCAGGCACCATGTTTACATGTGTGCCTGGGACAGCAGCATGTTGAGCCAGGCTGGAGGAGCCCTGGATGTTAGGGGACCCAGCCTGCCAGCCTGCAGCTGCTCTGCCCCAGCTCAACATGCTGCAGAGGGGCTAGCTGGGGCACGAGCATGCTCAGCATTCAGATTACATTCTGACTCTTAGAGGGGGTCTATGACAGTGGCAGCCAGAAGCTGGAAGGAGCCATTGCCGCCTGAAGAACAGGGCGGGCCAGCGGGCCTCTTGTCTCTTAAGGCAGGGTTCTTGTCTCTTATGAGAGGCTCAGACCCCTGCTCTCCCGAGCTCCCCTATAATTTGAACCCTGAGGGTGATACTGTATGGGGCTGGCCAGCAGGCAGCCCCTGCACTGTAGCACCCTCATGGCCCAGCCAGCTCCAGTCACTGTCTACATGTGCATTTTGGTGCACTAAATAACCCTGCCATAGAATAGTACTTGTCCTGAACTATACTATCCTACATCAGAGTTAGTTAATTTACTGCACCCTAACAGGGGTGCACACATAGACAGTGATGCTTTACTGTTGAGCTAATTAGTCAACTCTGCAGTAAAGTGCACATGTAGATGCACCCTAATAGTTGAGTTGTGTACTGTTCAGCAGACAGAAGATACTATTTCTGGTTTATGTTTGTGATAACAACTGTCTGAAGTTGAGAAAGGAATGATGCTACTCACAAATATTGAGCTGAGTCTGCCTGTGGATCTTCATGGGGTATGCTCATCTCAGACTTCTAAATGCTTATTTCATGAACGGGCAATATAACAAACATATTAATATCATGTGAACATATAAAAGAAAGCCATTTTTCTAACCATTAACTTGTTCCAATCTATGCTTTCTGAGGAGAAAATTTCTATTACATTATAATTTAGAGACACTTTTCCCTCACCCTTGTACTGAAATCTCAGCTACCATTCTCAGTACAGGACAAAGGCCCAGTTCTACAAATATTTAGGATTGAGCATAGAGATTTGTTGGGTAATAAACACTATGCTCATTGGTAAGTGCTTGGTAAAGAGGACCATACAATACTATATTTAGGAAAATTTTGCCCTCACATAAAAGTGTACAACTCATAATGACTTCACTGAATAGTATGCAAATATACTTGATATGGCCACTTCAAAGTAACCACTGACCCACATTTTTGACCTGAATGACCAGCTTACATGGTTGTGCGTACCAAAGAGAATCAGTGGTTCACTATTGTTTAGTATGGTGACAGTTGAGTCCACTGTGAAGCCTCTTCTTGGCTGAAAAACTCTGCACCAGTTCAGCTGACTTTGAAGTATACCTCAGCAATGAAGAAATTGGTTTGTGAAGGATTAAGGCACAGGGATAGAAAACATTGACTTTTTGCACCAAACTTTCAAGTAGTATAAAATGTACCAATTGATAGTTTAAGGGCAGATTTGTTTGATGCTTAAGAAGAGAATTCCCCAGAAAAGCAGGATATGTAATAGTATTGATGAATTTAAAATGTGATAATTGCATTTGGAGTTGGACCTTTCAAGTTGATGAATTCCATCCACTGATGACTTTAAAGTGAACATTTAAGATAACAAGGATATGGTTTCATATCCTCCACTAGTAAGACTTTTAAATGGTCTTAAGATAAATATACTGGACTGCTTCTGCTGATATCATTACATGTAAATCAATGAAGATATACCAGAAACACAGACCATAAAACCTTGTGTTCATCACACTATGGTGATAAAATCTCATCTCAAATATTTAGAGAAAGTCAAGAAAAAATAACTTGAAGATATGATAAAACTAGAGGTGCATTAATATATTGGTCTGATACCGGATTGGTACTGATATAAAGAAAATTTGCTGTGTTGGATATCGGCCTGATGGGGCTGATAATTTGGCCAACAAATGCTCGTGCTGTGCACAGCTACAATGCAGCACTCAGAGGGCCAGGAGCAAAGCCAGCAGCATGGAGAGCTGCCTACAGCTGGTAAGTCCAGTGTAGGGAAGGGGAGGGGAAAGGAAGGAGCACGGGGGTGCAGATCAATGCCTCCCGCAGTGAAAGGAGGGGACATGGGCAGGTGCTGCCTGTGTGGGGTGGGGTGGGCATGGGGAGGGGTGGCTCCTGCCACTTCTTGCACCCCGGGAAGACACAGAGGGGTGTGTTCCCCCAGATCTGTATGGGGTAGGGCGGGGCAGGCTGGGCTGCAGCCAGGGCTGCACAGGGCTCTTCTGGGTGGGGGCTGGTCTTAGAGCCGGCACCTCCAGTGCTGGAAGGATGCTGGATCCACCCCAAATTTCACCACAGCTTAGCTCCCAGCACTCCTGCCACCAGCCACCCAGCACTGCCCCAGCTCTTCCTGGCAGTGCTGGGAGTTAAGTTGCAAAATTTGGGGTGGATGCAGAATCCTCTCAGCACCACTGGTGCCCTCTCCAAGACCATCCCCCACCGAGAAGAACCCCATGCAGCCCCAGCTGCAGCCCACCCTGCCCGACCCACCCCAAACAGATCCAGGGGCACACACCCCCTATGCAATCCCAGGTGCGAGCAATGGTGGGAGTCACCCCCCACCTCCGGCTGCAGCTGCACCACCCCGCCTGGGCAGCACCTGCCCCTGCCTCCTTTCTCACTATGGGGGGGTGTTGATCTGCCCCCCCACACCCATTCCCTCTCCCCTCCCCTTCCAACACACCAGACTTACCAGCTGCAGGCAGCTGTATTGGAAAGCGGATCGGTATTAGATGATATGCTTCCTTAAATATTGGTTTCGGCCCCCAAATCTCTATTGGTGCATCCCTAGATAAAACTGCCTGTATGAGATGCACAGGCAGATCTACTAATCAGAGAAATATTATCTAATGTAAATAAATATAATAAGAGTTTAAATCAATAAAGTTCCATACAGTCACTGGAATCCTTCAACATGGAAACACGTTTAACCTTGATTTCTTAGATTGCAATAACCTAATCCCACATCTATTTAAATCAATGGATTGTATTTAGTGGGCATTAAATCAGGTTCTTTAGGATGAGCTTTTGTTCTTAGTCTTGTGAAAATACTCTGGACCTAAGTAATGAACCAGAATTGTTATGGGGGGAGGGGGGGAGGGTGAGTTTGGGGAGGGAGGTCATTTAAAGGGGACATAGTAATGTTTTTATTATTAATTTGACTTGGGTAATTGACTGGGATTAGTGAAGTTTCTGAACAAGATAAAATAATTAAAAATAATAAATAAATATGAATATAAATAAAGCAAAGTTAGGAAATGTTAGATAAAGGAAGAAAAATTATATAAATAATGCAAAGCAAGAATTGGGAAAGGATAATATGCTTTCAGGGTCCACATTTCATAGCTTCATAGTTGGTAGGGTCAGAAGGGACCTGAGCAGATCATCAAGTCTGACCCCCTGCCATGGCAGGAAAGAGTACTGGGGTGAAATGACCCTGGCCAGGTGTTCATCCAGCCTTCTTTTAAAGACCCCCAGGGTAGGAGGCAGCACCACTTCTCTTGGAAGTTGGTTCCAGATCTTAGCCACCCTGACAGTGAAGTAGCGCCTCCTGATATCTACCTTGAATCTACCCTCTGCCAGCTTGTGACCGTTATTTCTTGTCACTCCTGGGAGTGTTCGGGGGAACAGGGACTCCCCCAATGCCTGCTGGTCCCCCTGACTAGTTTGTAAACGGCCACTAGATCCCCCCTCAGCCTTCTCTTGTGGAGGCTGAACAGGTTCAGGTCCCATAGCCTCTCCTTATAGGGCCTGCCCTGCTGACCCTTGATCATGTGGGTGACCCTCCTCTGGACCCTCCCCATGCTGTCCACATCCCTCCTGAAGTGCGGCACCCAGAACTGGACACAGTACTCCAACTGTGGCCTGACCAGTGCCGCATAGAGGGGGAGGATCACCTCCTTGGACCTGCTTATGATGCATCTGTGGATGCATGACAAGGTGCGGTTGGCCTTCCTGATCACATCCTCACATTGGCAGCCCATGTTCATCTTGGAATCAATAATGATTCCAAGATCCTTTTCTGCCTCTGTGCTGATGAGAAGGGAGTTCCCCAGCTTGTAGGTATGCTGCTGTTTCTTCCTCCCCAGGTGCAGTACCCTGCACTTGTCAGTGTTGAAATCCATCCTGTTCTCTTCCACCCAACCCTGTAGCCTGTCCAGATCTGATTGCAGCCTATGCCTCCCTTCTAGCATGCCCACTTCTCCCCACATATTAGTGTCATCTGCAAATTTGAACAGGGTGCATCTTACCCCTTTGTCCTAGTTGCTGTTCAAGATGTTGAACAATGCGGGCCTGAGGACTGAGCCCTGGGAGACCCCACTGCCCACATCCCTCCAGATCAAATAAGACCCATCCACCACCACTCTCTGGGTGTGGCCCCCCATCCAGTTAGTGACCCATCTGACTGTGTAGGCATCAACACCACAGTCTCCTAGTTTTTTAATGAAAACGGGGTGAGAGACCATGTCGAAGGCCTTCTTAAAGTCCAGAAAGACTATATCCACCGTGACACCTGCACCCAGGGATTTGGTGGCCTGGTCATAGAAGGCCACCAGGTTGGTCTGACAGGACCTGCCTCTAATGAACCCATGTTGGTTTCCCCTAAGCATAGTCTCCCCTGCTGGCCCCTCATGGACATGCACCAGGATAATTTTCTCAAAAAGCTTCCCAGGACTGAGGTAAGACTAAATGGGCCTATAGTTTCCTGGGTCCTCCTTCCTCCCTTTTTTGAAAATGGGAACCACATTGGCCCTTTTCCAGTACCCTGGCACATTGCCAGAGCACTGTGAGTGTTTGTAAAGCTGTGCCAGAGGTCCCGCAATAACCTCTGCTAATTCCCTCAGCACTCTGGGGTGAAGATCATCAGGACCTGCTGATTTAAATATGTACAGTCCCTCCAGAAGTTCCCTGACTAGTTCCTTGCTGAACCTAAGCCTGGGTGTGCATCCTACGGGGGTCCCAGTGGGGGGATGACCAGGTCCCTACTCAGAAAAATGGAGGCAAAGAAATTGTTAAATAGGTTAGCTTTGCTGTCTCATGCAATGACCAGATTTCCTAGCATGTCCTGCAGAGGCCTCACATTACCCAGTACCTTCTTTTTACCCACTATGTATTTAAAAAAGGACTTCTTGTTATCCTTGAACTGGGTAGTTAGTCCCAGTTCCATCTCTGCCTTGGCCTTCCTGACCGCCCCTCTACAGTCCCGAGCAACAGAGGTATAATCCTCTCTGGTGATGGCCCCTCCCTTCCAATGGGTGTACGCCTCCTTTTTTGCTTGGAGACGTTTCCGGATGCTTTTGCTGAGCCATTGGGGCCATTTGCGCCCTCTTGCCCTCTTTGATCCATGTAGGGATTACCTCCCTTTGGGCTTGGAGGATCGTCTTCTTAAGGAACGACCATTCTTCTTGGACACCCAACTCCCCCCCACCATCCGGGACCTCAGTGTCTCCCAGACTATTCTCCTTACCTCATTGAAATCCACCCTCCTGAAGTCCAGGGCTACTGCCTTGCTGCAGGCCTTCGCCACCTTGTGCTGAATGGTGAATTCCAGCAGGCAATGATTGCTGTCACCCAGGTGGTTGAGCACCCGTAGTCCCCCCACCAGGTCATTGCCTGTGGCCAAGACCAGATCCAACAAGGCGTCTCCCCTGATAGGGCTGTGTACCTCCTGGGTTAGATGGAGGTCCTGTATCTCAGCTAGGAGCCTATGTGAGCGGTCAGACCTGGCTGACTGCTCCTCCCAGCAGATGTCTGGAAAGTTTAGGTTGCCTGTGATGACCACACCCTTTGACCTAACTGCCTCCGTGAGCTGACTTAAGAATTCCTGGTCTAGCTCTTCTACTTGGTTGGGTAGTCTGTAGTAGACCACTTGACTTTACATTGAAAAAATGTCCAACAAAACAACAGGTAATCAGTCATTGAGCTTAATATGAATAAAATACCCCTTTGTTCAGTAAATATAATAACAAAATGCAAATATGGTATTTCTGCCTTAACTCTATTATCTGTCCTTTTTTTTTTAGACTTTTATTTTGTCACGCATTATTTTGGCATCTGAGAGCCTTCCAATAACAATAGAGAAGTACTTAGTGGACTACATGATTTTTGGCACTTCTCTCTTCTTGGAGTAAAAATCCTGCTTGGGACTATTTTTTAGTTTTTAAAAATATTCTTCAGATATTATTAATATCCTCTCTTTTGACTTACAGGGATCCTTAGGGTAGAGATGTTGCAAGAATAAAAATAGTAAGGTTTTCTGCCACGTGTCAGTTTCATATATAAGTAGTCAACTTACAAATGCTGCATGTGCAAAAACTTGCCTCCAAGCAAGCGAGTAAATAATTGTAAATCAAGAAATCAATGTGCAAATGTTATCTGCTTTTCACACATACATTCATACACCTTTTTGCACATGTACCCAAAGATAGCCAGAGAAATTATGGTTAACTTGTGGAAGAATCTTTTGATGGAAAGCTAAGCACTGAATTGGATTTATCTCTTTTATAAAACTTGTAGATAAGTGAATAAGTGTTTCACTTAAATTTTTATGCAAGCTTTTCATTTAATCCATATTGCATTTTAAAGGATTTCTGTACAAGGAAGAAAAAGGGGAGGGGGATCAACAATTTTTTTTTTCTTCATAGTTCAGTTTTGTATTTCAGGAGATCATGCTATGAAAACATGTAAAGATTTTCCCCCCAACATAGTCACCTTAAAGACATTGCCCTTGTGCCACCAAAAATGTAGTAGCACAAAACCTGAGTGAACAGACATTCCTGTCCCTTGTTGAATCCCAAATGCCCCCAAATGGTGACACAATGATTCTTAGTAACAACATGTGACACCTTTTCATGGGGGGGAAGACTGTTTCCTTATAGCATGAGGGTGTAGGTATCCTAGGGCTGACTGCACTGTCCAGCAGCCACATGGAGGTGCTACGGGGCATCAGGGCCCCAATTCTGTGGGGCAATAGCCAAAGGTGTCTATAATTCTATAATTCCCCAATTATAATTATAATGTCTATAATTCCCCAATATAGAATTCCTGAAAGTGAATACTGGGGTATCCACCTGCAAGGCCAGAGTGGAGAACACAGTTAATCTTCCCACAAAGACAACATCTGTTTGTAGCCTTAAGGCTTATTTGTGTTACCTCAGTATAAAATAATGTAGCATTTATTCTCTTTATGTAACTGGGTAGAGGGGTCAAATTCATTCTTTATGGCAACCCAGACGCAAAAGCCAAGAGAGTAAAAGGAATGGAAGAGCTGGTGCTCTTTTTTTTTTCCATGTGGACAGTTGAAGGTCCCTTCTCCCCTTCTAGCTATGTACAGGTCCCAAAGTGTATCAACAGTATATGTTGACTAGAAGGCCTCTGCGAAGCGGCTAGTATTGACTTCACATTTGGATTTGACCAATTTGGGGTACAGTGGTTTGATTTGGTGACTCAAATCATTGTCCTGAATCGACTTGGCCAGATCTGATTCAGAGATTCGGCCGCCGCCAAATCTCCAAATCGAACAGGCCCTATCCCCCACCCACTCCTCCATCCCCACCCAGCCCCAGCATCCCGGCACTTTAAAAAAAAAAAAAAAGCCCTGAAATCACCAATTTCTGCCAGGTAGGGAGATGATCCCTGCTGCTCCCCACTGCCCCGCACTGTGTGGAGAGGCACAAGTCCCCAGAAGCCCTGACAGCTGCTGTGGGGGGAGGCCCCACCAGTGAGTGTGAGGCTTTTTTTTTTTTAAGCACTGGGACACTGGGGCCAGGCCAGGCAGCCATTGATGGAGCTGGGAGAGCAAGCAGGGGTTGGGGGACACTCGGGGAAGCTGGGGGAGCAGGCAGGGGATAGGGCCTGGCAGGGATTCCTCCATGGTCCCTTCCCCTCTCCTCCAGCCCCCACCTCACTCCCTACTTACCAGCACAGAGTCCAGGTCCAGGACTGTGCAGCAGCAAGCAGGGACTGTCTGAATCTCTGAATCTTTTCCAAATTGATTCAGAGGCTTCAAATCCATTCAGATCTTTTTATTGGTCTCCTGATTTGATTCAGATTCAGGGATTCAGCTGCCGAATCTCCTCTAAATCGAATTGGCAACCAAGGCTTCACACAGCCCTACTACCTAGATGAATGCCCTTATTGTAAGTAAGAAAGAAAAATGAAGGCTTTGTCCTCTTTGGGCCCATCCAGACAAGTGTGCACATGTCTATTGCCCCGCCTCAAACCCCTTTGAGACAGGGCAAGAGGCACGTGTGGAACGAAAAAATGTACCCCAATATCCAGGGGTCTAAAAAAAACTGAGTACCAGGGCTCCAGTGCCAGTAAGTAAGGGATCAGGGGGGCTGGAGAAGGGGAGAGGGGACAATGGGGGGGACCCCCACTGTCCCTGCCCACTCCCCCAGCCCCCTGATCCCTGCCCTGCCCTGCCCCATCCCCCACCTGCCCCTTGAGGTCCCCAATCAATTCCATGCCTGGCCCAATCCCTTGCCTGCCCCTTAAAGCCCCCCCATCCCTGCTCTGCTCAGCCTCACCCCGCCTCCTCCCAAGCCCCCCAATCCCTGCTCTCCTGGGCCCCATCCCACACCTGCCCCACATGTCCCCCAATCCCTGCTCTGCATGGCCTCACCCCACACAGGGCCCCTGAGGCTCCAGATCCCTGGCACCCCCACCCAAGCATCCCCATAGGATAAAAAACAAAACAAAAAAAACCCAGCACTTACCAGCAGTCCAGCTACCATCTGTATCACTGGGGCCCACCCGCACAGTTCAGGGCAGAGGGGCAGTCCCAGCCTGGGCCCTCCTGCCCCTTGCTGCCCTGTGCTGCCTGGTGGAGGCTCTGCCTTGAGGTCCCAGAGTCCCCCCGGCCCCTGCTTCTAGGGTAAGTGAGGCTTTGTTTTCCAATTCTTTTTCTTTTTTTTGCTTTAAAGTGATGGTGCCTGGGGTTGGGGGGGCAGCCATGGGGTCCTGGGGGGTGCAAGTGAAGGCTGGGACTGGGCAGGGCAGCCAGTGGGGGGGGGGGTCTGGGGAAGCGGGGGGGGGCAGCCATCAGGAGGCTGAGGTGGGGCACGTGGACCCTTTGCGGGGTAGCCCTGTGGGGGTCATTTGGCCGCTGTCTGGGGGCCATAGCCCCTGTGTGGGGGCCATAAACCTTGTTCCAAGGCCATAAACCCTGTTGGGGGGTTATCACCCCTGTGTGGGGGATATAGCCCTTGAGTGGGGGGCCATAGCCCCTGTTCGGGTGTGGTAGCACCTGTGTGGGGGCTGAACCCCTTTTTGGGGCACTGTAACCCCCTGTTGGGAGGACATGCTTTGACAGTTCAAGGCAGGCCACCACACCCAGAACATCTTCTGGGTGGTAGCTGCCCAGATGGCTGGGCAGGGGGCACACATGACAGGAGTGCCACACAGAGGCCAACTCTGCAGCCACAGTCAACTGACAGCTGGCCCAGGGGAGTAGATGCCTCTACTGGCTGTACAGTTCCCATCTGGGTCTGGCCGGTATGCAGCATGTCACAGCCAGGCAGCAGCCCCCAGGCTGCAGCCCCCACTGCAGGACTGCTGCAGTGGGTAGAGGGTGCAGCGAGCTCTCAAGGCTGCTTCAGCAGTCCAGCTGGCATAAGGGGTAGTGTCCCCAGGTACCAATTGGCTGGGCCCCAGAAGCTCCTGAGAGTGAGTAGCCCTCAACTACTTGCCAGGGAGGCTTTTTATAATTCTGGGGACAGCACAGGTGCTGGCCATGGGCTCTAGCTCTCCCTGGCTGCAGATCTGGGAGGAGCCAGGCAGGGTTATTTTGCCCCAAGTGGTACAATTTGCTCCACAAAAAAGTGCATGGCCAAGCACGTGCAATAAAGCAAAAAGCCCCAGCTCAAATTTGCACTGCTTCTATTTGAGCTGCTGCAAGTGCACATGCTTGCATGTGTGGATGTGTCCTTTTTTCCTGCAAATCCCATATTCAGGATCTTTCTGGCAACTGAAAAACAATTATTTGCAAAAACAACCATATGTGGACAGATATTCTGCTAGTGTAAGTCAATAGAGCTATACACCACCCAAAAATCTGATCTCCACACACACACACATATGCAGGTACATATGCACAAAAATTCTATTGAATTTCCCAACTGCATGAGTCTGCCTCTCACTGGAATGTGGCATTTAATTCCAAATGGGTTGTAAAGTAGTTTAAACAGATAAAACAAAAGTAAAGCATGAAATTAGAAGCCTCCTTTAGCACAGCTGCCAGGGGAAAATGGGTTTTACCTCTGAAAAGAAAAAGTGGCAACTTATCTTGATCATTTTGCTGGTAAGTCACACACTAATGTTTATGAAATTATATTTTGTTCATATATATTCACACACAAATGATAAATGTTAGCAGTTAGGAAAACACCAGTAAACTTAGTGCAAGTTACCTAGGTCACAAAAATCTCACCCTGAGGCTGATATATGGTTTGTCAGAATGGAAAAATGCCGTGTAATGGCAAAAAGCTGTACAATTTCAAGGCCATGAGTAAGCAGGCCGAGAAGGTAGGTGTTTGAAACAAAATGGTATTCAGTGTTTTCAGTATGCTTTCAGCATAGTGACCAAAATAAATTTGGTATTTATACCTACCCTGTGAGAGAGTCTCTTAAACCATCTAACTGGATAGTAGATACCACACAAATTAATTTCAAATACTCAAAACCAGTGCATATTTAACATAGATCTCGTTCTGAGTTTCATGCGTCACAAGTTAGCTTGAGTTTTGACTGCAAACTTAAATTTTACCGAAGGGTAAACTCTCTGACATGTTTTATGTGTACCCAAAAAAGCCCTGGTTCTTTGTATTATGTTTGGATTTGAACCATTCTCCATTTTTATGATAAAATGAGAACATAATTTATATTATTAGCATTTCAAAACTTGTACAGCTGCTGAATGAGTAAACAGCATGGTGAGTAATCATTACTAATCGACAGTGGAGAGGGACACAAACACACACACACAATTTTGCAGTGTGCTAAACTGAAAAATGTGTGCTGTACTTCTTATAACATCTCACCTTTTGTTTTTTATCTGTGTTTCAGAGGTGACAGAGAAAAATCTATCTTTTAGTTGAACTAATCTCAAATAAATTAATATCATTTTTCATATACATTTGTTTGGGGAAACTTGAAACTGTAGCATAACCTATTGATTACATTATTTGAATTAAGTTTTAGAAATCCTACAGCTGTTTGCTGTCAAAATCTAAACCTACTGTCTATTTTCAGCTGTGCACTTAATACACATTTCACCTGGTGACTCAATAATGTTTTAATATAAAAGTACATGATCACAGAACATATGTTCAGTGTTCATATGAAGCTTAATAGCAACAGAAGGGGTAACAATTAACAGTTCTGTTTTCCTGGGTATATGTGGTCCAAGTTTAAAGTTTTTCCTGGGCTGCTTCCAAAAAATCTTTGTTCCTAGTTCCTTGACCTTTTTGGAGTTTGGAATCAATGAACCACATTGCCTTCCATAAGAGTGTCAAGCAGAGAATAAAAAATTGCATCACATCATTTTTCATTGTGGCCATATGAGATCTGAGTGAAGGAACAAGGAACAGGAAAGCAAGAACATCTGAAAAATTGACTATGCAAACTGGAATGTGATTCTGCAATAAGGGGCAACTCTCTTTTTTGCCAGAACAGGCAGGTTGTAGACAGATCTAGGTCTTAGTCTGCCACCCCAAGGGCCCCAATGTCAAGAAATAGTGATAGAACGCTGTTCATTTATGCAACATCTGTAACACATATAGCAAATTATTAATAGCTCAATATGCCAATCTGCCACTGTGCATTTTTGACATGGTAGGGCCAGGAGCATGGAAGTTCTGTAGCACAGATGTGAAAATGGCAGTGACTATGAAAATGAAGTTTCGGCAGTATGGGTTTGTATGTCTATAATTGTATAGCAGTAGTTTGTGGAAAGGGGTAATGCTTCCAGCTCAGTTAAGAGGTTAATAGAGCTAATCTTCTGTATCAGTATTATTTATACTAAGTTGTTGGGCTTAATGTTTATGAAGCTCAAGCTGTACAGTGCACATCCAATTATGTTTTCTTACAATTTTCGAGGTTTTTATGAAATGGAATATTGAATGAATGCCTTGCTGGTTAAAAATCCCATGGGGGGAAAAAACAAAAACAAAAACTATGGCAAAGATTCTGTGCTTTATATTCATACCATGGCATGATATCCCCACCCTACATTTTAGAAACAATTAAGAATAAATGACAGTGCCATCCTCTTATAGTTATTTTTTTCTAATTTTATTGGTAACCAATTATATATACATTTATATAAAACTAATGTGCACTGTATTTTTTACTGGATTTCTTAGAACTCTTTAACCATTTGTCTCCCATTCTACAACTGCACATGCAATCCAGTTTGCACCAAGGTGATTTGAGAAAACTATATAAAAGGGCTGTAGTTTAACAAACTAGAGAGAGTAGAGGGGACTCCCTGCTGTGACTGACAAACTACAGAGTTAGGAGTTTCACTTCATTTTGGATGAGGACCCATGCTATGGAGGCCCAGCCCTCACACCTGGCAACAAGACCTTCCATCAGAAAGGTTGGGAAGGGAAAAACAGTTTTGAAAAATGCCCATATTCTCATGAGAGACCATTGCTTTTTACAATTAGGGATATGAGGAAGAGTGACATGGGGTTTTGTGGTTTGTGCTTATTGCTTTATACAGGGAGAGTCAGAGAAAAGTCTGATTGAAAGGAGAGGGAGGAGGGAGGGTTAGACAGGAGATAGGAAAGATTTATGTTGTCAAGGGGAGGTTGGCAGATAAATAGGGTAAGGCATATACCCTGAGGATGTATTCCTTTTTTTTCCTTACTGATCCTGAGCCATACACTGCCCTCAATAACAGGAATCCACTACCACAGAGCAATAGGTCTGTACAATTTTTCTTCGTATGTAAACTGTTGGGTAGCTAGAAAAAGGAGAAAGAAAAAAAGTGTCCAGGCTCTTGGGAAAGTTAGAGTTCTGTTTTACCATCAAGTGTCTTTTCCCTTGGGAAATGGATTAGTGAAGATCTCACATTGTAGATTTGCTGAGAAGCTGGGCATGCTTTAACTTTAGAAGGTGTTTGCAGTCTGCTCCAGTGGTCCCTATTCATCCACTCAGCTGTGGCAGCTGTACTTCTTCAAACAACATGAGGACAGAGCAGCTAGCTCTACCTTAGAACTGATAAGAATTTGGTTATGAGGATTATGGGCTCTTTGCTTTCTGTCAAGGTTGTTAAAGGAAGACCAGATAAATATCTAGTCTGATTATGATAATTTAATATCTGTCCAACTGGTCTTGTCTAGAATCTCTTCTCCAGTGTGCTGGGTTCCAACTGGCAATCTCCAAACTGTGCACTTTAATGTAGCTAATAGCTAATAAGGTTATTAACCACTGTGATTTGGTCATGGATGAAGTACCTGCATATGCTTTAAAACTTAGTTTTTAAAGAGTCATCATTAGCCAGATGCATATTGGTAGGAATCTGGTCAGTGTGAGTTGCAGGATGTGAGTTTGGGGATGGTGGTAAGGCTGTGGTAGTTGCATCTAGCATACGTATAGTTAGTCTTGTTAGGGCTTTAGATGGGAATTCTCTTGTTTTATCAATCACTGCAATATCATTCACAATTCCATGCAGGTTTGGACTCACTGGTAGTAAGTATCTGCAGGATCAGGGTCTTAAATAAGAATCAGCCTGAAACACATTGTACCTGTTCCTCTATGGGTAGCAATAAATAATTCACCGTTGCCCATATTTCATTTATCATTTATGTACTTGAATCTATACTCACCTAAATCTTATACACATGTTCTTAAATGCCTGCAGAAATCTCAGATTTCTCCTCTTCAATTATAGGTACAATATGAAGCCTGTTTTCTATTTAAAAAAAAAAAAAGATTTGCAAAAAAATGTGTTCTTTCTCCATCCGTAAGCCGTTCTGGCACTGCAGAAAATCATTAGAGCAGTGTGCTGTGCACAGCCAAAAATCTACTCTCCCCCGCTCCTCCCTACTCCTAGTATATGCATGGGAATGTAACATAGGCATGTATGACTTGGAGAATAAAAAATAGGTGGAGAGCCAATAGAGAAGCAGGAGTGGCTTAGTGATTGGGACAGAGTGTGTGGGCTCTGAGAAGGGGGTAAGTAGACAATGGACACATCTACATGAGAATCTTAACTGTGCAGTAGCACAGTTGACTCCACAGTAAGCATGTGGGTCTAGACGTGCACATGCTTACTACACAGTAAACCTCTCTAATCGCAAGCAAATTTGCTACCTGAAAATGCAAGTAGCAAATTTATTTTTGATCAATAATGGTGCAATAGCATTCAGGTAGATGCCTGATTGGAAGCAAATCCGCTCCTGGTCAGCAGTCCACCAAGGGGTGGGAGATTGCTGCCTGCTGCTGGGGCAGGCTCTATCACTGGAACCCAGGTGAGGACTATGTCCCCCTGCCCTGGCAGCAGGGAGTTCCAAGCCCCCTGCTCTGAGATTGTGATCAAGGAGTGGGGGCTGAGAGATCCTTATCACCCAGCCCTTGCTTTGCCTTCACGATTGCAGAGCGAAGGGCTGGCGCTGGGAGATCCTTATCTTCCAGTGTGAACTCCATGATAATAGGGCTGGTGCTGGGAAATCCTACTTTGCAGCACCAGCTTTGTGACAACAGGAACGGTACTGGAAGACCCATATCTCCCTGTGGGAACCATGCTTGCAGAGCTGAGTGGGGAATAAGCTCCCCAGCCTGTTCTGTGCTTATGGAGCTGAGTGGGGAATAGGCTCCCTAGCCTCTACCTCACATGTACGGTTGGAGATGGGAACTGTCCTGGTCAGGGGCAAGTTCCATCCCTATGTCCCAATCAGGTAATTGAGGCACTGGGCTTGGAAAGAGCTGCAGGGGTGGGGTAGGTCCTAGCACCCTGCCCCAATCTGGTGGTGGGGCAGCTAGCAGCAAGCTAGTTGCTAGCTGCCCCACTGGCAGATTGGAGCAGGGGACTGGGCTCTGCCCCTCCCCTGAAGCTCTTTCCAAGTCCCTGCTCCTGACTAGGAGGCCATGGCCAGGATCCCTCTGCTGCTGGGGCAGGGGGACATCGTCCCCACCCTAGCAGCAGGCAGCCCCAGGGGTAGGGAGCAATGTCCTAGCCTCAGCCAGGAAACAGCTGTCTCCTGGCCCAGAACTCCCTGCCAGCCCCGGGGTAGCACCCAGAGGGAGCCTAGACCTCCCCCTGGTGGCAGCACGGGCCCATTGCAGGGCCTCAGGAAGGAGGAGCAGTTTGCTGCCATTAGCAGCAAATCTGCTCCCGTTTCCCTGCATGTGTAGACAGCTGCTTGGGGGCATTTAATCACAAGTAGCTTACTCTTAAGTAAATGGATCCCAGATCAAATGCATATGTAGATGTGTCCAGTGGGATTTTGCCCTGGGCTGCCCTAGAAGCAAAGATAGTAGCATGATTACAAACAAAAAATTAAAAACTAGAGAAAAACCTAAGAATACAAACCTAAGTGGCCTGTCCAGTCACAAATGTATTAGTCTGGTTGATTTGTGTTGTACCATTCAAATGAATTTATTACCGATTTATTTTATCAAATAACTTTTGTTGCATTCTGTTTTAGTTTTGGGGAAGTTTTTCAACATCTTAAAATTCAGTGTGGCTCAATCTCATAATTTCTTTGTGAATCTCAAAATATTTCAGATGAATTTTGACCTTCTGACCTTCAGGTAGAAGGCAATCTGAGTTAAAGTGTTTATTTCACTGGGGTCAGAAGCTTACCCTGGAGTCAGGTGATGGCACAGGAATCTCAGCTCTCATTTCAAAAAAAGATTTTATCCTTTACGGGGACAATAACAATTTCTAAAGTGAACAGGTCTACAGTAAAGTTACTCTTTGAAAGATGTGCAATAACATTACTGGGTGCATCTACACATGGCCAAACAGCACTTTTGTTACTGCACCATCATTTAGTACTTCCTTTTGGGAGTGCAACAAGGGAGCGCATTGCTACAGTGACATAGTGGTGGCATCATGATTTTTGCCAATGGACACTGCAGCACTACCATCTTATGTAGACATGCCCACAGTGTGATAAAGCTCTGACATAGAAAATGACTTGCAACTACTCCTTGTCAATACCAACATGAGGTAACCATTATCTGAGAAATAATTGGCTCCATATTACCTCATACTCAGGTGATATAACAGCACCTTTAGTGGGCAGTCTGTTTGGCACAGATGGCTGTGTATCCACTCCTTGCTAAATGTGCTACAAATTAAAATCCAGGATAAATTCCTCCAAAGTAATCATTTCATGTAACTGCACTCTGTGATAGCCAGGCACCTATAAGTCAAAATGCTAGGTGTGAAAAGTAAAGCCCTAGAATTGAACCCACTTCTGAAAGTGTCTATTTAAATTGATGAATCTTATTTTTTTTTTTAAGTTTGTCTCTCTGTTGAGATCTTAGCTACCCTGACTGCTATTGTATTTTCTCACATAGTTTCATAGTTGGTAGGGTCAGAAGGGACCTGAGGAGATCATCTAGTCCGACCCCCTGCCATGGCAGGAAAGAGTACTGGGGTCAAACTACCCTGGCAAGATGTTCATCCAAACTCCTTTTAAAGACTGCCAGGGTAGGAGCCAGCACCACTTCTTTTGGACGTTGGTTCCAGGTCCTAGCCGCCCTGACAGTGAAATAGCGCCTCCTAATGTCTAGCCTGAAACTACCCTCCACTAGCTTGTGTCTGTTGTTTCTTGTAACTCCCAGGATTGCTCGGGGGAACAGGGACTCTCCCAATGCCTGCTGGTCCCCCTTGACTAGTTTGTAGACTGCCACTAGATCCCCTATCAGCCTTCTCTTGTGGAGGCTGAACAGGTTCAGGTCCCTCAGCTTCTCCTCATAAGGCCTGCCCTGCTGCCCCCTGATCCTGCGGGTGGCCTTCCTTTGGACCCTCCATATTGGCCACATCCCTCCTGAAGTGCGGCACCAAAAACTGGATTCAGTACTCCAGCTGCGGCCTGACCAGTGTCGCATAGAGGGGGAGGATCACCTCCTTGGATCTGCCTGAGATGCATCTGTGGATGCACGACAAGGTATGGTTGGCCTTCCTGACTGTGTCCCCACACTGTCGGCCCATGTTCATTGTGGCATCAATGATGACTCGAAGATCCTTTTCTGTCTCGACACTGGCAAGAAGGGAGTTCCCCAGCCTGTAGGTGTGCCGCTGGTTCTTCCTCCCCAGGTGCAGTACCCTGCACTTGTCAGTTTTGAACCCCATCCTGTTCTCTTCGGCCCACCCCTGTAACCTGTCTAGATCCGCTTGCAGCTTGTTCCCCCCACAAAAGGAGGAAGAGTCTGTTGCAAGGATTTCAGTACTTTGGACCCTTACGATGACGAGAGACAGAAAAGCAGGAGCAGCAGAAACACAGAAATTTCTCCTTGTTAGCTCACTCACTCACCCCAAGTCACCAAAGCTAGGACTTGAACTTGAATCTCCCATGTGGTAGGCAGAAACACTGCCACACAGCCACCAGTGCTACATACACATACTCTTTCCCCAAAAACCTGCTTCTGGAAATTATATTGTACATTATATGTTATAAATATGGTACAAACAGTTTCTGCAATTTGTGAGCAAAAGTGGAAGTAAAATCCTCATACAGCTCCTGGGGAGCAGAACAAGGGGCAGGCTCAGGTCCCTAGCTGCTGCTACACAGTGACTTATGACAAGGAGGGCACATCTACATGTGCAGTTAATGTGCACAAATAAACTTCAGAGCTTATTGCCCCATAGTTTTTTGTTGCCAAATGCACCATTTTAACATGTATTTTGCTCCAGAGTTTATTTGTACATGGTACATTGAGCCCAGTCAGAGCAGGCTCGACTTACAGCAGCCTAGGGCTGCTCCAACCAGAGCCAATGTGCTGTAGAGGGGCTGGCTGAGGCATGAGGGGACTTCACTGCAGAGCCAGCTGCCAGGCAGTGTCTATATGTGTGGTGCTGCACGCAAAAAAGCTCCGAAGCAGGCTTGTAAATAAACTGCTCCAGAGTTTATTAGTTTCATGTCCTTTAATAGGGGCACATGTGTAGATGCAGAGATATTTACCATGGAGCTAATTAGGCAACTCCGCAGTAAACGTTTTATGTAGACGCAGCAGAAAGACCGTTTTTAGTTCAGTCTGCCTTCAAAAACAAGGTATATGAAAAATATATAGTATTTTGCTGTCTGAACTTATCCTGAAGTAATTTTTAAGTAATGAGCTCTGATTATAAATAATGAGCAAACCAGTGCTAAAAAACTGCTGTTAACCAACAAACTGCAGGGTTAGGGACATAGGTTGAATCCTTTAAATTGTAAATCCTTCAGGGGAAGGATGGTCTTGTGTACAGCCCTGTTTGTACAACTTTGACCTCAATGTAGTCTCAAGAAGGTAGCTGGAAAAAGAACACCATAAACAAAATGAAATTCCTCCTAAAGATAATGTCAATCCTTCTCTATAAGGGGTCAACTTTAAGAATTTGGATAAGATTTAATTTGAATAAGATTTTTTCTTTTGACTTCAAGATGTGAAGCAACGGTGAAATGCTCTATGTAGTACAACTAGAGATCTTTGTGAGCATTTTCTTGTCTGATTCATGAAAAAAACCTCTCATTAATCTCCACTGATGATGGAAAATTGCTTACCTTCTTCTTCACTGCCGTTTTATGCAGGTTAACTTGGCCCTTTCCTTTCACGTTACAAAGCCCAGATTCCTTCTCAGAACTGCACTGGTTCAGCCAACTGAAATGAAATTGAGATGATAAATAGTAGTTACATGGCCTGAGATATACGGGAGCAGGAACAAGGGCAGGAATAGTCAGAATAAGCTATATCTTGCTATAACTTATAGCCTTCGGAAACATAGTAATCTTACATCACTAGAATCTAGTCTAGCACTGGTGTGAAGTTTGAACAACCTCCATTTGAAAACTGTAAGTAAATACAACTGGCTATATGCTCCCCATTAGGTTTGTAAATATTATTTTTAAAATATCCATTTAACCTTCTCTAATTATATCAGTTAAAGGGTTAACCAATAACATATACCTAGTCCTGGCCACAGGGTGCCTACCACAACCCACCCTGCCCCACGCCAGGGGAGGGGTGCAGCCACCTGCTGGAGGCCACACACAGACCATCGCAGACATAGGTACTCCTGGGAGCTGCTCCCTAGGATCTTTGACAGGGGCAGAAGGAGGCAGCAACAAGCTCCACCCAGCAATATGTCCCATATGAAGCCATAGGTGGCAGCCACAGGCAAGGGGCTTCCCAGCCCACTGCAACCGCTGGCATCCTGGGAGAGGACATGCTTGCTGGGGACAGGTTTATACTTTAAGTAGCCTGTTATCTCCCTCCAGCCAGCTTCCTGGCATCTGTGAATGAGCCAGGTGATTCACTTAATTGCTTAATTGACAAGTCATTAGTCCACCCACTGTTTTCCTCTTTAACCCCATAGGCTATGAATATTAGACCCCCATCACCCCTTCCCATTCTCCCTCCTCGTCCTCCTCCTCACTCTTTTCTCCCTTCATCCCTCCTGCCTGCCTGCCACCTTCCTGTTCCTGAGGTACCAGGACACTTCCCTACCCTGCCAGACTGAGTCCCGCACTAAACGTTAACCAGTAATACATTACTGGTATAAATATACCTATCGTTTAAACCTTTAAACATTTAACCTTTCACATCCCTACTCCCCATTGCAGTAGAAGAGCATGCAAAGGTCAAATATTCACAGAAATCTAAATTAAAAAAGTGAGATGTTCAAGTTAATGGTAGAACAAGGTATCTATTAAAAGAGAAGTAAAGAAGAAACCACTTTGCAGCAAATGGCAGTATTGTAACGAAGCCCAGGGAAAAGAGACCAAGCCTTATCAGGAAACTTGCATAGTATCATTCTATTACACATGCAGCAGCATCTGGAATCAGGTGTACACAGATTGCAGTGGGCCTTTATAAGCTCCTTTCAGCCAGGGATTAGATTTATCCCACACAGAGCATTTTTGGTGCATGGCCCCTCTTAACATAGTGATTAACTGCAGTGGTTAAGCTCTATTTGCCATATCAGGATGTGCTTTTTGGGTGTAATGAGTTCCTGCTGTTCTGAGAAACAGTACATTTCCTTCTGTTTTCTATAGTGAGTTAACATGCTTGTCCAGGTCTGTCTACTAGATGCAGAACTTTATTTTCCTTTCATCCTCCTAAGTTTCCTCAGACTCAGTTTTGGAACTTGTAGTTCTTTTGCGTATCTTATATATAAAGCATTTTGGGGTACAATTTCAGATGGCACTAATCCACAAAGCAGGTTTTAGAATGACTTTGGACTTCCTGAATAGATATATATCAAATTCCAACTTTTTAATTGCTCTGTGGCCATGTTTACATGAGACACTTAATGCGCAGAAGACTAATTCTATTGCACATTAGTGCAGCGGGAAAAGCCCATGCTAATGCACAGTAGATTTAATCTAATGCACAGTAGCATCACAAAAAAACTCGTTCACCTGTGCTAATGCACAATAGCACCGATTATGGCTCATTAAGTTAGTACCTGTCATTACACATATTAAAATTAATGCACCATTATTGTGGAGCATTAATGAACATGTAGACACACCTTGTGGCACCCAAATGATGGGAGCAGAAGGCTCTTTGTCACCAACTCCTGCTGAATGTTAGAGAAACTGATGTTGTAACCAACAGTTAGAAGTGACTATGTAAAAATAAGGAGATGTTCTGAAATAAAACCCTGAATTTAAACCTCTTAAAATACTGGACTATAGTAAGAGTTTGGGGTGCAAATTCCTCCATCTGAATGTGTCCCTAAGGCTTTCTGCAGATTGAATTCAAAACTTGGAGAAGCCCTGGTCCATGGTCATATGTAACAGCAGCCAGCCTGTTACATCCAAAGGAAGTGCCAGAACAAAATTTGACAAGAGCAGGTTTGGAGATTTTATTGCAGCTGAATCCATATGCAGAATTAGACTGAATGTGGCTATGAACTTCCACCCCAATTCCTCTGCTAAGCTTGACTCAGATCCACATTCAAACACAAAGGTTGGTTCTCTTCTCAAACAGGATTTAGACTGGAAACCCTGATGATTTCAGCTGAATTACTCCTGATATATTCTGCTGCAAATGAGAGGAGAAACAAAACACACAATTAGCTAGCCTTTAATAAAATGTGACTTATTGGTAAGACGAAGTTGAATAGGTACCCTTTTGGATACATATCAGTAAATCAGGTGTTCACAGAGACCATGCTGCTGCCACATTCTCTGAATATAATTCTAAGGGACCGAAGAAATTGTTGTTTCTATCATCTAAGAATAAAGCTCCTTTTAGTGATTTTGGAATATGCATGTTATCCCTTTTTTGCTAGTCACTGTCACTCTTGGAGGAGAAAGTTAATGACAGACTGAGACCCTGACACAGAAATGAATGCTCTTTAAATATGCATTAAAATATTTGTGAAGTTTTATGGTCTTAGCAGTATTAACTTGCAAAAGGCAGTATTAAAACAGCTGCTTTTCCTCCCATGTAAAAGATGAAGGAACATAAGTATATATACTATGGAATGAAATGTAGTATTCTATTACAGAGCTTTATGGCTACATAGAGATATGCAGAACTAGTAGTCATCTATTCATCTACCAACAATGCTAATAAATGTGAGAAATCTTAAATAAGAAGACCTTGATTTTTCACTTGTAAGTTTTCAATAGGCATTATAAGGATACATTGAAACTGACCGCTGAATAAATGTAGATTTTTTTTTCCATACAAAGTGATGGACTACAAATGTGTTGCAAAATGAAGGAACATTTCTTTTGTAATCACAGCATAAATAAATACTCCTACTCTACATACACTGGGTTAAAAGTCAGTGTGCTTTATTTTTGCAGAATCTCCAGAGAGCGGTGCGTGTATTGCTGTAGTGTTACTATGGCTGACAAAGTTCAATAGATCTGGCCTATCACTACATTCCAATGTATTACAGGAGATGGCTAGGCAGGGGGTCCAGAAGAGGTTAGACTGGGCCACTTTCCCTGCTGCAAACAGGAACCTCCAGCAATACTAAACAAATCAGACTGCCAAGATTTTTTTTTTTGTTCCTAACTTTCCCATAAAAAGATTCAGGTAAATGTAGCATGACGAGCCAATTTAAGCCAATTTCAAAGTTATTTGAGTAATTGGTTATTAAGATAACACTCTCAAATTTCAATTCAGCAATTATCCTCTTAAAGATACAGAATGTAAGTATAGGAAGAAAAGCATATGTATTAAAGATATAGATCCCCTTTTTAAAAAAAATAAGGCTTGGGCATTCGGAAAAGCTATGTAGCTTTTAATCTTACTGAACAGAGACTTATCTTCTAACATATACAGCCTTTCTATGTTGAAACCAAGTGTTTCTAAATTTTGGAAACAGAGTTGACTATTATTACTACTCATAAAGATTAAGAGACTAGCTGAAGACCCTCCTTTTAATATATGTAAGCTCCTTAGCCATAACTTAAGAACCACAAGGGGACAGAACATTGTCTTCCCACAAGGCTGTACTGCAGACTGATGCAGAGTCTGATGATGGAAATAATGGCTTTGGCAGAAGTACTTGGTTTAATGCCAATTTTTCCATCCTAATGAATGGTGGAATTACCACAGAAAAGCCTTACAGTTAAAAAAAAGTGCAAAATGCTCAGCTTATTCCCAGTTAATCAACCCCCTAGGATGGATGGCCATGACCAATTATTATTCCCAGCTACTACTGGTTAATCACAAAGCACATAGTTAGAAGGACTTGTGTTAGCTATTTGGCTGCTAAAAGCAATAGCATAGGTTCTGCAAATGTTCGCCACAAAATTAAGGCTATGCAAATGCTTTAAAGTTTCAAATCATTCAAAAAGTTGTTTTTCAGGAAGGTTAAATAGTTTTTACTCTCAGTATAGTAGTTGATCCAGTTTTGACAAATGTTATGATGTCCGTCATGCTATGCTAATTTAAGCTGACTGAGGATCTGGCTCTCTGTATTTTCCTTACATTGTCGTGTTCCATGGCTGAATATTATATCTCTATCTATAGATAGAGATCTATATAGATAGATATATATATGCTTTCCCTGATTCTGAAATTAGCAAGCAAGTACCTATCATAGAACATCTATGGTCAGTTTAAGAAAGAGTCTAATATTTTGCTAGGAACCAAAATATATCTTTTAATCTACTCAGACAATGTGCATTATGACCTGGAAGGTTTCTGTGTGTCAGCTATTCCATGGAAAAACAACGACAGTGTTCAGCATCAAGGAACACCACTTACCCCTTTCTCCAACCTGAACCTGAAATAACATCCAAGAAATATTGAGAGAACATATGAGAAAAAGTGAAGGCAGGAAATGCAGTCCAAACAAGTAGTCAGCACCTTGTTTGTGCCCATGTGCTTCAGGTCCAACCAGAAAAATGAAAGAGACAAAATAAGCAAACTAAGAAAGAACACATTTAAAGTTCTTGCCAACTTGGAGCTGATTCTCAGCTGGTGAAGGTTACTATGCTTATACTGACTAATGGAGTTGAACCAAGCTTTAACTGAGGAAAACGTGGCCCTTTTGTGTTTAGAGCAGCTTTAATAATTAAGTGATATATGACAGCAGTGAAAAGTACCCTGGCAGTAAAAGAAAGACTGAAAACTGCACCTCTGTGATATAACTGGAATTATTTTAGGGCTTTTAGTTAATTGAGTTTGTTCAACAGCATCTTTTTGAGAAAGTGTAATCATACAGATTCTTATTTGCAAACAAATAAACACTGGATTATATCTCACACAATATTCTGGTGAGCCACACCAAGAATTACATAACCTGTGTATCAAGCCAACTTACTTTTAATGTGCTAACGTTTTTCAGTTCCAAATATTAATCTATACGTACTGCTACATTGCCAGTTTCACAGACTTTTACATTTTCACCATGTTTTCTGGCATTGGTTACAATAGAGGGAAAATGCCAACTGGAACATGTCAAAAAAACAAGCTTGTAAGTTTTCATTCAAGTTGTTTAAATTATTATGTAGTAGGTATATGATCATCCTTTTAATAAATACTTTTATAGTCTCCATGGAAACACTTTTACCCTGATGCATAAAAACATAAATGTTAAAAAAAAAAGCTTTTGTACAAAATGAATCTGGTCTCCTGTTCATAAATGAGAGGTTCTTTTCATTGTACAGCCCTTTATCTTCTTCTGCTTATGCAAACGCAACTATTCTATAATGATTCATTAGTTGAGTATCTGACTATCACTAGGTAGTATGCTGAAATTTCCAAGTTGTTTCATCCTAAAATAGCACCAACTGTCTTTTTAGTGCAGTTTCTTGCCATTTTTAAACTTGTGCAGAGTTTTAGTATATTTGGCCTTGAGATAGATATGCATTAGATTTGAACAACATTTGAAAGCGCCAACTCATAACATTTGCAACTCACAAGAGAATGCTCTCCTGGCTCTCTATTCATTTAATATAAGATAGTCTCATTCTAATTGGATTCAATAACTGATAGTTTACTGCCTTTTATGGCTAGAGAAAACCCTTCAGTAGTCTTAAAAGAGTGTATGTAAGATTGAATGTGTTTGGAGTTAGTTAGGAATCTAGTAGCACATCATTTGAGATAAAGATCAGTCTCTCTTGATTTGAATTCCAGACCTCTCAACTGTGGTCTGTTGACATCTCTTCAGCATTTGTGACATTTACCAGTGATATACCATTATATCATTTTCAAATCCAGAGGCCAGATGACAAGAAGCAAAGATGTTAGAATACTGATTATAAAAGAAGAGTTTAAGACATTAAAAGAAAGTCGTAATGGGAGTTGGGGGGGGGAAGAATTTCCTAAGTTCATGACTACCTTTGCCAATAAATCCATAATATTAAATGTGTTATTTTTTTATGATAGTTAACCTTGAGTAGTTCCCTTTGGTTTTGGCCTGTCTATTTCGGATTAGATCAATGCAGAAACCTGCTCTTTATTTGTAGGCAAATGGAAGTGTTCTTTGCAATGAGTTCACATGAGGTAGCTTTGGAAAATATAGAATGAATTAAGGTTTCAATGTTTTACTAGAACAAAGAGTTCTAAAAGACACTGATACTTAAAGGTAAACATATCTTTTCATATGCTATATTAAAGACATTATAAACTGTTAATATTGAGTCTTGTATGAAGTTTTCTATTGTTTCAAACCAAGAGAAAGGAAAGAGTGATAAATACCCAAACTGGAACGATTACAATGTTTCTTTATTTTTTGCATCTAGAAAACTCTGAACACAATAGATACTGATAATTATAATATATGGGTTAGAACTTTCTCCAAAGTCCAGTTAAGTCAATGGGAACGTTTTTGTTCTCTCCAATAAGTTTTGGAATTTTTGAAACATTTAAAAATATTTTGGTAAGTTTAGAAATAACTTCTAAACCTAAACTCAAGATCATACCAAATACAACTGTTTGCATATGAGTGTTAGAAAGTGGATGTATAGTTTTAAGCAGGTGAACAAATATTCAAATAAGTGCAGTGGCCTTTTTCCCCCCATGAAAGTTTCTACGTTGACTTAAGGTCATACTCTAATGCCTACTGAAGTCTGTAGAAGTCTGTTCATTGGCATCAATAGGAACTGAATCAATCCCTTGAGCAAGGCATCCAAGATTTTCCAAGTGTCTAGTGATTTGGAGTGCCTTGAGAGGTCTCAAGCTGACATCTAAAGGAACCCAATCTGGGTACCTTATGAAAAAGTGTTCCTTAAGGTACCTCAAATGGGACATCCAACAACCACTCATCACTTTTGAAAATGTTGGTCAAAATTACTCTGAAGGTATCATGATGCTCAGTAGCCCTTGACTTCTTGTTCTGATTTTCTTATGAGGCTCACAGAAGGGAAAAGGGAAAGGGATTAGGTCACACTGCACTGCACTAATTTCATGAACTGATTGCAGAACAGCGATAAAAAATTCTAGAGAGCTATCCAGCAATTTTCATTGAAGGAACACTGTTGAGCAAGCCAAGAGGAAACAGTAGAGGGTATCTAAAAATACAGCATCTCAGTCTGTAGCACTTATCTCTGGTTGGAATGTTATACAGATGGACTTTGGACTCCAAACTGCTGCTGATGCTGCAGAGTAGTACTTGAATGATTCTGCTCAGTTAAAGTTACATCTCTTAAAAGGTTAAACAGATCCTTTCAGTATTATCAGTAATTGCCATTGTTTTGCAAGATCCTATTTCACTTTTTTAAAAAGTCTAAAGCATAATTTAAATAGCATATTAAGGTGTGGGTCACAAAAGCCTTATCATCTATAGGGTTTAATGAAGAAATAAATACTACCGAAACTAGCAAAGACATTTTTAGCTTGTGTAAGTGGAGACCCTTCTACTCTCTTGATGGACTCAACAATCATATAATGAGACACACATCTGGCAAAATATATCAAATTCTAAAAATAATATGGTTTGAAAGGAAAGCACATGCATTTTGGCTGTTCATAGTCAGCTGCTTTTTTCATTTGTCCAGTTTACTAAGTTTTACCCCATTTTTGCATAGGCCAATAAAAAAATATGCCCAAAGATAGGCTGAACATTTAATTTGGAGAGCAATTAAAGATTAACCTTGCTATTTCCACTTGCAAAGGAAAACATTCTTACTTTTTTTTTTTTCCACAGAATTGGATGTCCTTGGTAATTTTGGGTGACCACCCAGCATTGCAATTCCTACTCTATTTTACGGCTATCATATTTCTCTCAATTTCTTTCCATCTCTTCCTTTCTCTGGAGCTGTCAATGACTGTTCTCTTATGTGGCTGCAAATCAAAATAGAATATGTAGTGTTTTCTCATAGACATATGACTATCAAAAGGCAAGATTTTGAGGCCTTCAGGGTTCTATTTACACAGAACAAAATATAGCTGAAGTTCCTGGAGTTTTGTACTGGTGAATTCTCCATATTCAGGGAAAATTGCTCCCTGCAAGAAACTAGCAGAGATGTCTCTTCCATGCAATTCCATCACTTCCTAAGACAGGCTCTCTCTTCCCAGAGCAGAGGGAGGCAGGAGCAAAGAGGGGCAATGTTAAATGCAGGGAGAAACGAACATAAAGAAAGGGGGCATATCCTGGAATGGTTAGGGCTGTGGAGTGAGGCTAGATTACATTCAGTGCTGGTTGGGGCCTTGGAGCTATAAGTTGTCAGTTAAAGTTTTAACTTGTACCAGATGGATCGCAGGGGCTGTGATTGACTTCCTAGTCAGCAGAGGTTGGGTGCAATCAAGAATCAAACCTGCAGTCTGATTTACATAATTTTCACTGAAGTTCTTATATATGTTAATACTCGGACTGTGACTGGCCAGAGTGAGTACATCAGAAGCAAGAAGTAAAGAAGGGAGGGGCAGGGAGGCTTTCTTCTCCTTCTTTTCCCTTTTGTACCAATGGCAGAGGGCAGTCAGAGTCCATAACGGGCACACAGATGGGGGCATACCATTTGCCTCCATAGAAAGTAGTAGATTTCCAGCGCCAGGGTACTCTGTAGATACCGTAAAGATTTGTGGCCCTCACTCAGGGAACCTCAAGAAGATCCAGCTATAATGTGTCCCTCCTCACTTGCTTCCCAAACCCTCCCTACCATCACAGACCATAGATCATAGCTACAAATTGGCTTTTTGTCTCTAACTTAATAGATGACTGTGGGGCCAAGAAGAATGTGCCAAAAAGTTTGGCAAATTCTCCTGCAATGTTTATACAGATCTCTTCAGGTCATTAACCTTGCATCACCAGCATTAAGAGGCTGGGCACTGACAGTGTATTTATTTGGTCTCCAAAGCTCATACCTTAATGATCCACAGTATCCCATGCCAGGCACAGCAGCAGTTAAATAAAAGAGCACCTCTTGACTGAAGATTAAAGACTGCATTGTAAATGCTTACCAAGGAAAAGGGACTGGGAAAGAGAAAAAGGGGGAAAATGCCAAGGAAAAATCCCCATTACTTCCAGCCTATTCAGTGCAACAGGCAAGATGGGTTGGCAGGAATCTGAAATTCCATGGGATTCCTCAATTTGTAATGCCCAACCCCAGCTCTCCTACACTGAGGCGTTCTTCTCCCTCACCATCAGTTTTCAAGGAGGTACTGTCACAATAAACTCACTAACCTCTCACCCTCTACCCCTGGGATTGTTAGTGAGACGGGAAATCCTGATTTTATTGTAGAAAGGTGGAAAGTACACCATCATTCAGGATCCCTTCTTCCTTACTGTACTGAATATTAAAGACCTCAGCAAAATTACTGCTTCCCATCAGTATCCCTAAGAAGGCTATACTTTGTGGAGCCGTAACACTTTGAACAAAGCCTGAGTCCACCTGAAAAGAATTTTAGAAGGTTTTTTAAAAAGAATGCAAATGTTTCTGTGAAATAATCAGCTCTCAAGATTATATATCACATGTAGTGTAATAGCAAAAATGGGACAATTCAATGATTTTGAAGTAGGTGACCACATAGATATATACAACCAACAAAACATTTGGCTATGAGGTAGCAATCTTATAATAATTTCAGGCTACAAAACAAAATCTCTCCAATGACAAGCCATCCAGAGAGAAGGGAATACTTGACCTCAAATGTTAACAGCATTACCCGTTTCTATATTCAGATCCAGAAAAGCCAAATTGTTCAATTTCTAACAGATAATTGGCTGGCACCTACAAGTGTAGGATTTTTGATCTTTGAAGGTTGGGGGACTGGGTATAAGATTATGGGAAACTAGATCATCCCTACTTTAATTTAAACCTTCTAATCTCTTGCCATGGAATTTACCTTATCTTGACTCCGTAATGCATCAGTAAATGGCTGTAAGTAGTTCTAAAGGAATTTGTCTTGTACCACCTTATAGATCATTTATTTTTCCTTATACCTTTTTTGAAAGATTGCTGCGTGTTCTGAAAAATATCACATCTCAATATTATATATCAAACGTATAGTAATAGAAAAGAATGGGGCAATTCACAGCCAGTCTGTATCTAGCTATGAAACTGAAAAGTGAGTTTTTTAAACCAGTTCTATCACAATTGGACAATAGTTCTTAGGACCAGCCTAGACTGGCTGGAAAGTTACAGAATCTGCATGCACACGTGCACGTGCTTGTGTGTGTGTGTCTACAATTTTTCAGCATTGCTGGCTTCTACAGTCTGAGCCATTTAGTTGTGTATTGTATGTAATAAAACACTGAAGGCATCTGGGTTTTTTGGACGCATCTCTTGGCATGAAGCTGTATTTAAAGTCCTGGATTCTCTTTGTACAGTTCAGAGATCAGCACTTTTTTCCAGTAGAGTTGGAAACCTGTAGCCACTCATATATCATCTGTTGGGCATTTTGTTATACTTTAGTGCAGTTGGTTTGTTCTGAAGTACAGAAAAGAGAAAGAGCGAAACTTTTTTTTATTATACAAATGTTAGAAAGAAAAGGTACAAATGCACAAGCATGTGGTCCTCTAAGAAAGTAAGCAAGCAAGCTACTCACATTACAGTAGAATTATCATTACAGTACAGACTGCTACACAATACATCATTTGTGACAAATTCTGGTGTATGCAAACATGCAGGAAAGGGACATAACTACTTCATCTCTCCAACAGTACAAAACATACACAGCAGATACAAGAGTTGCACAACTCTGGTTTTGAACAACTCTGTTTTAGTCTTCTCTACTGCTACAACATGTATGAATAATTATGCCTAGAAGCTCTCACCATGTCAGCAAGCATATGTATGTTAACACAGTCTCTGGCCTGGTTTTTAACACCCATCAGGCCTTCAAATTGTGCAGCAGGGGTCTCTTACTACTGCTCCAACTTTTGCTGGTGTCTAGTAATATCTACAAAATAATCACCAGATTTCTGTCCTTGGTTGTTTGTCCACTGAGGAGATATTTTACATGTGGAAATTTGTTTAAAAGCTGTCCTTTTGCTGCTTGAGAAGTATACACACAGATCTAGAAGTAATAGTTTAACAGAGGTACCATGAATGGATTGATATAAACTAGCTGAATTAGGGAACTGTTACATGTTATACTGGGTGCATCTACATGTGAGCTTCAATGCGCAGCAGCCTATTTTACAGTGCATTAGAGCATCATGGCAAAAAACATGCTAATATGCTAATACACAGTTAAATTAGGCTACTGAGCATTAAGCATCACTAAAAAGGCATGTGCTTTTACTACTGCACATTAGGGCAGCCTAATGTGAATTTAGTTAGTACCCCACATTAGAGGTATGAAATTCAGTGCAGAAGAGCAAAAGTGCATTAATGAAGGTATAGATGCACCCACTGTGAACTGCTCAAATGGTGATTAGGTTTAGCGCTAGCTCAAGTTTGGAGCAGTCACACATTCAGGCCAGCAGGAGGCCAGAGACCTGAAAAAAGTAACCCCTCTCCACCTCCCATTCCAGGCTGTTCCCTTCTCCATGGCCCCTGGGGCTCCCCCAGTTCCCTGCTGCCCTCAGGGCTCCCCTCGCCCCTTGCTCCTGTTAACTTGTGGCTGCCTGCTCTGTCTGTCCCATGGGAGCAGGCAGACAATACCCAGAATAGCAACAGCTTGGCAGGCAGGATAACCCTTCCCTGCCTGCTCTCCCATGATAGACAGTGCAGGCAGCCACAAGTAATCGAGGGGTGGGGGGGAGGCAGTGAGCAGGGATCTGGGGAGCTAGGGAAGGCAGGGAGGAGCAGTGGGCCCAATCTGAACCAGTGAGGGACAGGAGTGGCTACACATTAGTGTAACATGAGCTGGATTACAGAGATAATCCTGCTCCTGAGTGGCATAACTTTGAGCCACCTAACGAGTGCTTAAAATTACTTCCAGGTGTTAATGTACAGACAATCCAGGTGTTAAGAGCTCCAGGACCCACCCAAAATTACCAGGTAACAAGGCCCTTATATTAACTATATATCTAGAAAGAGAACAGGAGACAAAAGTGGCTTTGTCCTTTCTTTGTAGTGACGGGGCTGGCTTGCCATGAGACACTCTAAAGCAGTTTTATGGCTGCTCTGAGTTGTTTAAGGTGCCTCTTGGTAAACCCAAACTGTTGGATTTAGAAGCATTCTGGTCTGCAAGCCACAAGGTATTAAGCCACTAATGGTAATAAGTCACTACGTTGGCTGCATGTCACTTGGGGAATCCCTCTATGGCCAAGAGATTGGTTAAACTGATTTTACAGCATTTCTGGACTGACAGAGAAAAACTAAGTCACCAGGAGAAACAAAAACCTTAAAGTCTAACACACCTGTTGACATTTGCTTAACAAATTAGATGATGAAGTTCCTTTACTTGGAAGGGCAGGTTTAGGGAGGGAAGTCCATATTTCTGAAATGGAGCACAGATTATTCATCACAACTATCAATTCTTTGAACATTTTTTGCTTTAATTTTTCTCTTATGCCACTTTTGTTTTAGTTCTGCATGTTTTAATTCAGCAAACAAACTGTATACTCTTGACCTAGGTCTGGTTTAGATTTGTTAAGGAATCTTGCCTCTTTCACAGTTTTTACAACCTGTTTGAATTCAGCTCACATGCTGGGTTGTATTTAAACAGAAGATCAACTGATAATTGTAGCACTACTGCTGGCACCGCTCTAGTGATGAGTCTGCCAGCATTTCCAGGTTGAAATTTGGCATGCGATAGAGCAGCCTGAGAGCCAATTTTATTAAAATTAGTGGGGGGAAAAATCTACTGGGCCATTTATGCTTGTTACAAGTGTAAAAGGAGAGAATGCTAAAATAATAATATTTTGTTGACAACGCAGTGTCTAACCTGCCAATATGTTTATGGTATGTGAGGTTCTGCCTGAGTGTTGCTAACATATATTTGCTAGTATGGATAAATATTACTGCCCTCTACTGGATGGAATCTCGAGCGCCTCATGTGTTACATTATTGTGTTATGATTTAGGTTCAGATTCAAGAAAGGATCGAGGTGAACAGAAGTTAATCACTGGTACATCAAAGTGGAATTCAGAACTCTATATTCGGTTCTTCAGTTGCCAGCATAGTTCATGAGGAGATAAGGTGCCTCCGAATGCAATGTGTTTGTGCACAGAGCAGTTAGCTGTCTAAAGACAGCACTTTTTTAGATCCTCCGAGAGCTAGGAAAATGCTGAGTATGTGGGTGAGTCTTAAATTTTGTCACTTAATCCCCTGAAGGGAAAAGCCTGTGCCTCTTCTTTCAAATACCTGAGCAGGACTCACCTCTTCTTTTCAACCGTTGGTTCCACTGCTGCCCTTTGTTCCTTGGCCTAGAGGGATTGAAGGCCTAGAGTCTTCAAATAAGATGTGAGAGACCTGAATTTGAATCCTACTTCTGCCCAAGCTGGGCATAGAGGGTGGGTAAAATTTCAACCTTCATCTTGCATCTCCCAAGAGTGCCTTAGACTATCTTCCACCCTCTCTTTGAAGCTGTTGTAGCAGAGAAAAAAAATTCAAAAAATTATTAGGCCACAAAGAAACCATAAGAAAGAGCATGACTTTCACCTAGCAATTAGGACAACACATCTTGGGGAAGAAGATCACAGCTCCAATTCCCAGAAGTAGGTCCTGGAGCAGGATTTCTCTTCAACCCAGCTGTGTATACTAATCGCTAGGCTACAGATGGCATGTCTACATGTGCATTAAAGTGCCATCATTACTGTGCATTAAGTTTAGTACTTATAATAACAGGTACTAAACTTAATGTGCTATAATTGGAGCTACTGTGCAGCAACACTGGTGCATGCCTTTTATGTGATGCTAATGCACAGTATACTAATTCTACTGTGCATTAGTGCATTAGCATGGCTTTTGCTATACAGTAGAATTAATCTACTGCTAGGCTGTTAGATAAAAAGGGTACACTACTACAATCACCTTCTTTTCCAGATGTGTTTTAAAAGAGACTGTTGTTGACTACAACATTTTGTGAGTTCTTATAGTAGGCATTAGATGTGCTCTGAAAACACCTACCTGATGGAATCTTTCAAGGATCTAGGTGTTTTTTTAGGAATCAGGCTTTTAGTGGCTGGTTTTCTCGAAGCAGTCCTACATAGGTTGCCTTTGGTCTCTGGACATCTCTCAGATCCACGGTTGTGAGACATCCAATTTTGCTTATAGAATTATGAATAACCACATTAGGCATTGTGTGTGGCCCCTTTGTTGTAGCAAATGTTGTCATCAGTACAGTCAGGCAGGTAAATAATAGATAACAGTGAGCCCAAAATTTATCTTTGTGGTTTTCTTTTTCATGGATTACTTCCCAACCTAATGCAAATACCTGGTGATAGCATGCTGTGCAAATAAATCAGCAGTGACAGATACACCCAGTATGTTTTTGAGTTAATATTTGCCATCTTGTTCCATTAGTAACTAGTTTCTTTTCAACTGACATTCGTTTCCATAATAAACCTGCATCTTCATCACTGTCAGACATCTCTAGGTATGAGAGTGATAGTCTTCCACAAAATTGGGAAGTCATCAGTGAGTCTGTAGGTGTAGAGGAGGCCTACCTGAGATTGCATGTCTGATTGCAGCTGTGGCAAATAGTTCTGGGAGGAAAGAGTAGATCCTGGTGATGTCAGATCACCGCTCTTTCCCTTTGTTTATCTTGTCTAGCTGCCTCCATAGTGAGGCAAGTTTGATCTAAATGATCAATGCCTTGTTGTGCATCACAGCACCATTTGGGCTGATTCAGTGTTTGACTCTCCCAGGTATTGATAGTAATATTGCATTTCTTCAGATTGGTCTTCATGGTGTCCTTGAATTTCTTCTGTTGCCAACCTCCAAGGTGTTGACCTTCAGTAAGCTGAGAGTAGAGGACCGGTTTTGAGACCTGATTGTCAGACACTGTTTCACAAGTCCTGTCCCACAGATCTGGTGTCATATAAACATGTCTTCAGTGCTAGGGGTGTTTGCTTTAGTTAGGTTACCAGTGCTCATTCTTGTCCTTCCAACTGTTATGGAGGATTTTCCTAAGTTATCACTGATTGTAATGTTCTAAAGTTTTCAGGTGTTTCCAATATGTCATCTAAGTTTCCCAGCTATACAGCACGGTAGGGATGACAATCACCTGGTAGATAAGAATCAAAGACATGATGCAAAAGAAGTCCAAAGGCAGCATTTGTGGATTTTATCCAGCTTTGAACATCATTAACATACTGGAGATCAGTAATGGAAGTGTTGATTATCTTGGATTTGGAATTCAACTAATTAGTGTTAAAGAGATTCCTGCCCATGCAATACTGGATACTAACTCTAAATGGAAGTATATCAGCAATGAAATGTAGAATAGCTGCAACATAGATGGAAAAGAGTGTTGGTCACACATCCTTATATGACTCCAGTTCTAAGAGTGAAGTGGTCTAAGGGTGAAGCCATTACTTAAGATGGTTGCTGTCATGTTGTTGTGAAGAACTCTGATAATGATAACAAATTTTAGTGGGCATTCAAATCTCATCAGGATCTTCTACAGGGTCTCCCTGTTGATCAAAGCAAAGTCCATGTATAGCCTTTAGTGTTGCTCACAGCATTTCTCCTGCAGCAGTTTAGCAACAAAGATCATATCTGTTATACTTGTAAATGGTCTGAAACACCACTAATACTGAAGCAGAATCTTCTTAGTGAGGAAAGTAAGTCTCCTGAGGAGAATGTGAGCAAAGATCTTCCCAGCCATGGACTGGAGTATAAGACTATGATAATTGTTGCAATCTATCTCCTTTCTTGAATATAATAAAAATCCTGGCATCTCTTAAGTCAGCAGGAATCTCTTCATGTTTCCAGATGGTCTTAATGACAACATATAGTTGGTGTGAGAGCTTTTTCCCATGTTGTTTATAAATTTCATCTGGTAGTCAATCAAGACTACATGCTTGTTGTTCATCATCTGCTTAATGACTTTCAAGGTCACTCGATAAGTTGGTGGATCTGCAAGATAATCCTTAATGGGGCTTTGTAAAATGGCTTTGATGGTATTGTCTTTGCCATTAGAATACTGGTTCAGGAACTCTTAAAAAGGATCTTTCTGCCATAAGGACTTTAAGGAGCTGTCTTTAAGGAGTGTTGTTCCATCACAGGAATGGTTTCTTGTGTGCTTGGCCCATACATAGCTTTGGTTTGTTGAAGAAACTACACGTCATGACTATCAGCATGCTTTTCAATGTCTTTTGCTTTGTTCTTCCACTACTTGTTCTTTCACTCTTGAATGTTCCTCTAGGTCTCAACTTTAATGTAGCAATAAATGTGTTTTGTCCAAGACACTACAGACTTTCTATGGAAACTTAAAAACATAGACCACCTTCCTAGCAACACCCTCCTAGCCAACATGGATGATACCAGCTTATATACCAACATTCCACACCAGGATGGCATCCAAGCCTGCCTTACATATCTACAAGAGCAAGATTACAACTCGGAGTACAAACCCAAAGATATTACTGACCTTATAGACTTCATCCTTACACACAACAATTTCATTTTTAATAACCAACACTTCCTCCAGACCATGGGCACAGCTATGGGAACCAAAATGGCCCCACAGTATGCCAACCTTTTTATAAGCCATCTGGAAGAAGAATTCCTCAAGGACTGCACCATCAAACCCTTGCTATACTTAAGATATATTGATGACATCTTCATCATTTGGACTGAAAACCTGCAATCTCTGATTGAGTTGCATCAGAAATTCAACAATCATCATCCCTCCATCTGTCTTTCTTGAATACTCCAGCACCAACATCTTTTTAGACACAATGATTGGTATCCAGAGTGGTAAAATACAGACCACATTATACAAGAAACCCACAGACCAACATACATATCTGTACAGAACCAGCAATCACCCTGAACACACCAAGAAAGCTGAGACATACAGCCAAGCTCAGATACCACCGAATTTGCACTGAGGAGAACACCCAGGATCGCCACCTCAACAATTTTAAAAAAGACTTTCACCCAACAAGGACACTCCTCTCAAGAGATAGATCGAATGTTTGAAAGAGCCTTCCAGATACCATGTGAAGAATTGCTGTAATACAGAAGAAAAAGCCGCATAAATCGCACACCACTGGTTATGACATATCACCCCTCCCTGAAACCTACACGGAAGAATCCTCAAACAATCGCAACCCCTACTAGAAAGAGACCCTAACCTTAAAGAGCTCTTCTCAGAACCATCCATCCTAGCCTTCAAACAAGCACCAAACCTTGCTAACCTCATCACCAGAAGCAAACTTCCTCAGGCCAAAAACACCAAATGGATCCAGATCATGCCATGACAAGAAATGCAAAACCTGCCAACACATCTCCACCACTCCCACAGTAACCACATCCCCCAACAGAGCCATCAACATTCCTGCATCTTACAGCTGCACCTCCAGAAATGTTTCATAGTTGGTAGGGTCAGAAGGGACCTAAGCAGATCATCAAGTCTGACCCCTGCTATGGCAGGAAAGAGTAATGGGGTCAAACAACCCCTGCAAGGTGTTCATCTAGCCTCCTCTTAAAGACCCCCAGGGTAGGAGCCAGCACCACTTCTCTTGGAAGTTGGTTCCAGATCCTAGCCGCCCTGACTGTGAAGTAGCGCCTCCTGATATCTAGCCTGAATCTACCCTCTGCCAGCTTGTGACTGTTATTTCCTGTCACTCCTGGTAGGGCTCGGGGGAACAGGGACTCCCCCAATGCCTGCTGGTCCCCCCCTGACTAGTTTGTAAATGGATGTAATACATCCACTTATTGGATCATAGGTAATGCATCTCATCCAATGCACCAAATGCTCTGATGGAAAATATGTAGAAGAGCCCAAACAACAACTGTGCACCAGAATGAGTGCACCCTGGAAATTTATCAAAGACAAGAATACCCTATTATCTGTGGGGGCACATTTCTCACAAGAAAACCACTCTCTGTCCAATCTCCCAGTTCTAATCCTCAAAGGAAACTTACAAAACACTTTTCAGAGATGAGCCCATGAACTTCTCTTCATCAACCTCCTGGATACAAAAACTCATGGGCTAAATATAGACACTGGATTTATGACACATTATAACCTGCCTGACATCTGACTCCCCAGGTACTTCTCCACTATTTAACTGCAACATTCATCCCCCTCTCCCCCCTAACTCATCCCATCTCTCACCCGCTGACTCCTCAATTTACATCTTCACTGATTGCTTATCTTGCATGCAGACCAGACCAGCCTCTGGCTTCTTTACTATTCATTCCATCCAGGAAGAGCACACACAAACAGCAGAGACTTCCTCAGCTTGACAGAGGGTTTTTAAACCCAAAAGCTAGCTAAAAATCTTTTTCCAACTATTTAAGTTGGTCTAATAAAAGATATCAGATTCACCCAAAGAACCTTGTCTGCTTATGTCCTTAGACCAACATGGCTACAGCCTACACCCTTGTTTCTCTTTGGAGTTTACATCATTCTGTCAAACTTTGAAGGCTGTCCTTTTTCTGTCAGTGAAAGCTTGAATTCTTATCAGTCTTATTGAACAAGTCCTGATATTTCTTTGTGAAGAAGTCTAGAAATTCTTCACATGCCTCATAAATACCTTTCTGAAGGCTCTGCCAGTGATTAATGGTGTTAAGATCATCAGGGTGGTTGAAGAGTTTGTCACCGAGGAATTGTTGAAGATCTTTGCTTTTAGAGAGATCTTTCAAGCACCAATATTGAACTTTTCATAGTCTGATTCTTTCCTTTACATTGTTTTGGACATTATGGAATACATCAAATGATGATCTGTTACCAGTCGTCTATGCTGACCATAGCCCTGATGATAAGGACACTGCAATGATCCAGGCATGCACTATGATGTATTCAGTCAGGTATAATTGTGTTGTATGGGGGTGCATCCCTGATGTCGTCCATTTGTTGCTTTGGTGGAATAAGGAGTTCATGATGATGATCTTATGTTCCAAACACTTACTCAGGAAAAGAATTCCATTTGAATTGACTTTCCCCACCCCTTCCTTTTCAAATGTTCCTTTCTACAGCTCAGAGTTCCTGTCAACTCTATCACTGAAATCACCAAGAGTTATCTTGTCTTCTTTGGGGGCAGATGACAGGACTTGATCAAGTTTAGAACAGAATTTGTCATCTGTATCAAAAGTTGGGTTATATGCACTGATGGTTGTTGCATGTTTTCTGTTGGTCAATTGAAGATGAAGGGTCATAAAAGGCTCATTAATGACAACCAGACATTCTTGCATTTGAATATCTGAATAACCATCTTCATCTTGATAGCAAAACTACTACCATGGCTGTCTATTTTGGCTTTTACTTTCCAAAAAAAGTTGTAGCCACCACCATGCTCTGTAAGCTGCCCTATTCCTGAACATTTGGTCTTACTAAGTGCAGCAATGTCAAGATCAAATCATACAAGTTCTCTGGCCATGGGTTCTGCCCTTTACTTTAAGTTAGTCACTGTTAGGTTTGTCCATCAGAATGTGGACATTCCAGGTTACGAAATTTGATTTGGACTGCAAATGGAGTGATCTCACTGGACAGGGTTTTCCAGTCGGGTGAAATGAGACAGACTATGTTTAGGGCACCTTTTCTAGACCCATCCCCATATGAAGTAAGCAGAGCAAGTCATAAATAGGCCTTCTGAGTCATGACTGCAGCTGTCAAATTGCACACCTTAATTCCAAGTACAGGAAAATTATCATACAATCTATGTAGGCTTATTGAAGGAAGGGGTGTGTATGTGTGTTGTTAATGTGGGGATGCTGTTGTGCATTAGCAGCCACACAATATGCTGAGGGAAGGAAACCTTAATCCAATAGCACGGAAAACCTAGACAAGCAGAGGTTTCTATTTCACTACAGCCTTCATCTACATTCCAGCCATTGTAAGGTGTTCTTTCTTCATTCACCTGCTCTGCCACTGAGGGTTTTCTTTTTATCTCTGGATCACTTTTAGTCTAGAAGCCTCACTCTCCACTTTGCTGCTATGGATGATTCTACCAGGTGGCATCTATCTTGAGGTCACTGGTGGCACACAAGGCTCTCCACCACATCAGTGTTGTGATCCTTGCAATGTCGCAAGTTTATAGAACTTCCTACATAATAGACATATTGCCCTACAGCTCTGCCTGGCAAAAAGGGGTGGGTGTAAGAACCCACTGAGCTTAGACAAAGAGGTTGGAAACAGAGACTGAGGGCAAATGGGGAGGAGAACATTGTCAGGGCTGGCAAATGGAGATTAGTGCTTCAGAAAAATACAGATTGGATGAAAAAAAGTGAGGGGAATGTCTGGCTATGGTGGTTATGACTTGGAATCTGGAGAAATGAGACTAAAGTCATGGACAGGCATTCGTTTCTAGAGGTGGATAGAGGCAATTTTTCCTAGCAGCAATGCTCCTAGGGGTCCAGGATGGTTCCCGCCATAGAAAAATGCCCCTCCCCCCACCAATCAGATGATTGGTGGGAGACAGGAGGCAATCTCTTGCAGTGGGATCCATTCCAGGAGGGAATTATTGAAGGCAGAGTTCCCACAGGATTTCCTAACAGCTTGCTCATGGTTTATCTATCAGAAATCCAATGCTTTTCCTCCCTCCCTTTCTCTTAGAAGGAGAGGGAAAGCAGAAGATTGTGAGATACTGGGTGTCCTCACTATCCAAGAGATGTATATGGTCATTCAAGTTAGTTCAGGAGGAGGGATATCTTCCTGGTAAGTATTGATCTAACTTCCTTGCAAAAGAGCCAGGTCCCCTCCATAAGAAATACTTTGAATGGCTATTTACTCTCTTTATGGGAGAAAGGCTTGTTATACTCACTTATGACCTAAGACTCATTCACTGCCCAGGATGGATCTGTCTTGGGCAAGAGTCAGTGATGCATGTTAAAGATTTACTTGTAGCCGTCCTTCATTTCTTGCAGAAGTGGAAAGTGCTTAGTCAATGAGGCTAGAGATTACAGGGCAAAGAAGAATTATCTCATGGTTAAGGCAATTAAATGCCACTCTGAAGAACTAGAAGTGCTTCTGCCTCTGCCACAGAGTCCCAAAAGGTAGGAAGTAAACACTCACACCAAGATTTTCAGAGGTGGTCACCAATAATTTTCTGGGTACCTCACTTGAGACCTAGGAGATGGATTTGTAGAAGATATAAACACTCACAGCAGCTCTACATACATAAATTGCTATAAAATAATAAGTATGCTAAAAAGAAGATGCTGTCTCAAACTAGCCATGCAAAATTAGCCCTTGATGTCTCAGACCAAGGGTGCTCTGCTATAAGATTCCTGTACTAATACTGCCTTATCTCATAGAAGTGTTTTGAAAATAAATTAATTAATATTTGTGAAGCACTTAGATACTATAGTGATGACTACTAGCCCCATAGAAAAGCCTATGAGGAAATTAATAATTCTGCTAAATGTCTGCAGTAGAGCTAAATTTGAATAGCATACATTAAATAAGGCATGGGACTTATACAAATTCAATACTGAAAATATTGAATAGCTGTTCATTAGGTAAGTACCACCCATTATATACCCTGAGTGAGCAAAGATCTTGTGGGAAAATGGCATGCAATTATATATTGAAGACTCTCTTAAAACAGATCCACAAAGGAGACAATTAAGGTATTCCACAGGCAACTTTATTGCTGGCATTTCTGAAATTTTGAGGGCTTGGCTTTGCACACCCAGACAGCTCTTTGGTTTAATTTACTTTACTTCTTTTAATATACTTTGAAATATGCTTGTGAAGTTGGTGCTTCTTAGAATGAAGGACTGTATCATTCATAATAATGAGGCACATGATTCCTGTAACAGTTCTCATTCGGCTTTGGGTTTCTGATTAGAGATGCCAAAAAAGGAGAACCTTACATGATCCAGGTGTGTGACAGTTTGTCTTCTGAGTAATAGAAACAAGTATTTGCTCTTAATATATCTATTAAGACAAATGTATCATAAACTGGCTTCATCCAAAAGTCCAATTTACTTTGTGAAAAAACATCCCGGTGAGTTAGGCATGTTAGTTCCAAATAAGAAAATTGAAAGGAAAATGAATTAAGAGTTAGGTAGTAGAACCTAGATATTGTATTCAGATCTCCTTCCTCTAGCCTCTAGGCCAGTGATGCTCAACCAAAGTGCTGGGTTACCCAGAGGTGCCATGAGACCCTCTGAAGAGTGCCACCGGGTGTGAGGAAATAAGCAGATAAGGGCAGGTTCTGGCTCAGTGCCTGCCTGGCTATTCCGTGTCCACACTGCATGGCCCCTCTGCAAGGTGATATGCATTATCATAAATACAGGGAGTTTTGAAATGGGGTGATGCTCAATTCAGAAAAGCAATAGAGTAGAGGGTTGCTTTGAGTCTAATGAGGGTGCCTTAAGTCCAAGGAATGCTGAGAACCACTACTGTAGGCTACACTTTTTCCTGAATGCATGCTAAAGGCACAATATTGGATGCACAAAAATAAAAAGAAGAATCTAGAAACAATAAGTTATTTTTTTCAGCTGGTATAAAGTTTACTGGATGCATCTACACATAACTCTATGCCCCATTGTTATTGCACTGTGCTGGTGGTGCAGTTATTTTTAGCCTCTATGTTGCTGTAGTGATGCACTACAGTGAGGGAGCGCATCACTACAGCGATGTAGCGGTCATGTCATGGTTTGTGCCCACCGATGCTACAACACCATAGCACACTGCTATGGCAATGTAGTATCTCACATAGACATGCCCATCGTTATCTTTATTTCAATCTAAGTGCATGAATTAAAAAGGAATTAAAAAGAAGTGACAAAACATTTTCATGAGAATATAGTAAATTTACCATGTAGTGAGTTACAAACAAGAAGTATTATATAGAACAAAGTCCTTTGAGAAGAGAGAGGTGGTTAGTCATGGTAGTCTGAAGTTGGGCAGAAGATGGGGCAGGATGGCACCTTAAAGACTAATTCATTCAGAGAGGCATAAACTTTCATAGGCAACAAACTATTCTGTTAGATGCAATGAATCAGTGTTGTAGATCATAGCATCTGACTTATTAGGTTGTCACCTATGAAAGCCTCTCTGAATGAGGTAGTTTTTGAGAACAAGAATAATGTTTTTCAAACCAATTTTCAATGTGCAACTTA
Organism: Alligator mississippiensis; assembly: GCF_030867095.1. NCBI lineage: Eukaryota > Metazoa > Chordata > Crocodylia > Alligatoridae > Alligator > Alligator mississippiensis. The sequence continues at coordinate 78,849,607 of NC_081829.1, read as the reverse complement.
AATTTCCCTGTGAATCTATGTGCCTATTACTAACATTGCCTAAACTACAGACAATTTTTATTTTGCAAAGCTGCCAAGAGGCTTTTTTGGGAAGGGAGGTATATAATCTAATAACTAAATAAATGTGGATAGCGGTGATTCTCAACCAGGATGATGTGAAATCCTTTAAAGGGTGTCGCAGGATACCATGCCATATTAACTCTATTAGGTATGTACACACCGACAAGGTTCCCATAATAAACCCAGGGGTTGCACATGGGAATCCATTGTGTCCAAAACAACCTGACTGGTGTGGTCTTAGTTTTTGCTATAGAAAAGTAAAAAACAAACAAGTGAAAGCTAAAAGTTGGCATTTTCCAAGGGTGTGTCGAGTCTAACCAGGGGTACCTTAAATGTAAAAAGGTTGAGATCCACTGGAGTAGGGAAAGAATAGTTTTAAAGTAAAATTAGAAAACCTAGGTTCAGCTTTTGGTCCTATCATAAATGTTTATTGAGCAATGTAGCCCTGAGGGGTACCACTTCATTCATCTTCTTTTCTCTGGATCTGGAGCACTAATAGAATCTCCTCACTATCATACAACAGATTTCTGGGCCCAAACACAGACAGGACATCCTGTTGTAGATCCTGTAGTTGTTTTTATATTTGCCTACTACTGATCTTTAACTCATTTTGCACAGGAAAAGAAAGCAATATTTCTGAGAACTGGCAACAGCTCTCTTTTCATATTCAAATAGTCCTCGCTTGATGTAAATTACTTTATTGCCTTCCACTAGAGTGGATGTACAATATGGTAACACCCCTATTTACCCAGGATCAGTTCATGAACCAGAAGAACTTGCATAGCCTTTGAGACAGGGACCCTTAGGAGAGGATGTAGCTAACTTCCTCTTTTGTGATTTTTCCTTTTTCATTATGTTTGACATTTTTGAGACTGAGCTTTCTTATAGACTATTAGCCCATGGCAGTAGGCTGGGGAAATGAGACTTCATCAAGATATAAATCACACACAAGTGTGAAAACATGAAATTTCAAGGTTGCATTGATAGTTCTTGGTTGCAGTAGCTTCAGTGTTGTTGTACTGACTGCACAATGTGAGGCTTCTTCAAGTTTCACCCTGTGCTGCAACCTATAGTGAAATGAAATTGGTGCCCCATGTGCCTAGAGAGCAGAACAATTAAACTTTTGTATTTAGCATATCTACTGGCTTTGTGGGATCACTGTAGCAAGTTTTAAATGATGCATGAAATGAAGAATTCCTGCCCATCTTAGGAAGAGATAATGCAGATAATAGACTGGTACGCAATCGCATCTGTGCAGTGTTTTTTGTTGTGGTGGTGTTCTGTTCAGACTCCGGAATGCACTCCAAACTCTAAAATAAGGGTGTGTGCGTGTGTAGGTTGGGGAGGGGGCAGCTCTATTGCTTTGTATAAATCTCATTTTTTTTTAGTTGTCTTAAACTCAATGGTGTTCAGAGAAGACAGAGGTCATTACCAAGAACTCTGCTCTCTGCCCCCTCCCCCAACATGATATGGTGTGATACAGCTGTGCATCACTAGTTATTAGTCAAATCTTTTTCTCCCTATTACTTTAACTTGATTTTCTGTGGAAGGAGAGAGAAGTTTTTAAAGGTTTAATTTTATTTTAAAAGCCCTGTTGTAGGTGAACCTGCAGAGAAGTAATAATTTCCCAATCTTCATTTTGGTTGGATCCCAGTAGGGATATTAAAAATTGTAGTTTCTTGGTTCCCTGCATGCTGAGCAATTTGGGTAGTGATTTCTCCTGCTTTTCTTAGAGAATGAATGGTAAATACTTGGTAGAGCCAAAAAAGGCTGTCCAACCTTCCACAAGAGTAGGACTGGTGCAATCTGCTCTATCCTGAAGTTTGAGATGTATTACACTGTCACAGCATCAAGAAAATATTATGCCTCTTGGAGTCAAATTGCCCCTGGCCCTTCTCCTGAGGACATGAGGCCCTACACCCTCCCTACCTGAAGACTATGAGTTAAAAACTAGCACTATCCAATAAATTAATTCAATATCCATGGCTACTCATCAGTGCTAAGTACAGACAGTTAAAAAGCTCAAGGCTGAATCAATTCAGTCTTTGCAGGTTAGTGTAAACTTCAGAGATTAAACTGACAAACAACAGGGCATACATTTACCATTGATTCAGGAAATGCAGCCACATACCTGCAGTAGCTCAGATCAAAAGCTGAAGGGGAGGCACTAGAGTATGGCTCTCTGGCACATCCTCTTCCTACTGCCCCCCAAGGTGTCCACAATCACAGCACCAGAACTCTCCAGGGCTGCTCATCACTTCCTCTTCCTGCTTCCAGATGCCCCTGGAATTTGTACTCCAAAGTCACAGCCAGCAGTTCCTTTCAGCAAATTTAGCAGCAGGCCAGCTCTGTACTCAGGGGAAGGTGAGTTTAACTTCCCTTCATGGCCCCAAACTCCAGCTAGAGCTAACAATACAGCCCAGCCCAGGGCTGGAAAACATGCTGCAATATTGAGGGACTGTGATTTAACTTGAACCAGTAAGGGATCTGAGACAGACGTTTCATAAACTGGCTTGATCCAAAGCAGTTAAGCCTGATACCACATTCAGCTGGGTTTATCTTAAACCAGTTTCAGCCATTTTGAAACTGGTTTACATGCACTGAACGTCTGGGCTAGGGGCAGGCATTCAAAAAGCCGGAACCTGAATTGATTCAATCTTTGCAGGTCAGTCTAACCTGCCCAGATTGAACCAATTTGCAAGTGAGTAGACATTCACTGTTGACTACAGAAATGCAGGCACATGCCTGCAGTGGCTCAGGCCAGAAGTTGGGGGATGCTAGAGCAGCTCTTGGCTGCAGAGAAGCTGTGCTGGGGGGAAAGTGGCCAGCTCCAGCAGTAGCTTGGAGTGAACTGTCCAGGGAGGGAGAACTGGCAGGGATTTAATTTCCCCCTCCCTGTCCCACCAGAATTGACCCAAGCTGGGGTCTGCCTAGCACTTCCCACTTGCTGCTGCAGCAGCAAGGGCAGGAACATGGCCAGATGCCAGCCACCATGGCCTCCTGAGGCAGATGGGGAAGGGAGGGGGTTTATTCCTCCTTCCACCCCTTCTGTCCTCGGGGGACCACAGCCAGGGTTTGCCAGCCCTGCACGAGTTGAAAAGAGGCAGTGCTAAGGACGGCTTGGGGAGGTACAACCACCCCTCTGAGCCCCAGTGCTGCCATTCTTCTGCACAGTATGTGGTAGCTCTGCCCCCCACTCCTTCCCCCACCCACAGTGGAGCCCCCTCTTCCCCCCGCCACTCACTGGGAAGAGGTTTGCACTCCCTGGGAAACCATGTCAGGTCCCTGTCCCCTCACTGCTCCAGAGGGAGGGGTGGGGGCATGGCCAGAAACCAGTCAGCATGGCCCCTTAGGCGAGAGGACAGGCAAGGAAGGGGGTTATTCCCCTGTCCCTCCACCATCTGTTAGAGGGGGCAGGCTTATTCCACCACTGACCCCAAACAGGGAGCAATTGGTAGTAGTCATGGCTGGCAGACCCTGACTGTGGTCCCTCAGGGGCAGAGAGCAGAATAACCCCCCTCCCTGCCCCCTCTGCCTCAGGGGGCCATGCTGGCTGGCATTGGGCCATGCCTCCACCCCTGCCGCTGTGGCAGGAAGGGGGGAGCACCAGGCAGACCCCTGCTGAGGTCCATGCCAGTGGAGCAGGAAGGGGGGAATTAAACTTCCTCCTTGGTCAGTTCGCTCTAGGCTACTGCTGGGGCTGGCCACACCCCTTATGCTGGAAGAGTGAGTGGAGAAATGCCTGATGGGCCTGTGCTGGCAGGACAGGAGAGGAAGGGTGGGTATTAAACCTCTTCTCTGCTCCCTTCTGGGGCCACCATCTGGCCAGGCCCCTGACCCTGCCTGTCCCTGCTACAGCTAGGGAGCAGAAGGGCAGGGCCAGCCCTGCTCCAATGAAGCAGAGGGCACAGCCCAGTACAGAGAGTGTGCCAGGATGCTGGGGGACTCTGATTTAACTTAAACCAGGAAGGGGTCTGGGACAAAAATTACTGAGCTCAGTCAGTTAAATCTGATACTACATTCATCCAGGTTTATTTCAAACTGGATTCAGCCATTTCAAAACTGGTTTATGTGCACTGAAATTATGTTCTGTTACATGTTTAAACCATTTCTGATCACTTAAACTGGTTTATGTGTAATGCTTGTCTCCAGCCACAGTAGCCAGCCTGCTCCTTCCTGATGATTCTAGGGGTTATCATTCCCTTCTTGGTTCATTCATACTTCTCAATCCATTGAAATGGGCAACAGGGTATTTTTAACTTTGTCTGTCATAACATTGATGATAAAAACATCACATCTTGAATGGAGCAGTTAGTGACATACAACACGTTCTCTGACCAATCTGTGACTTCTGTCCCTAGCCCAACAGAACAGAAATTTGAGCTCCAAGAATAGGATTCACCCAAATTATTTACCTATCTACTTTCTACCTTCTCTTCTTCTGTTTATCATTAAACAGAAGGCTCAGTAAATGAGACTTGTAAACATTTATATCCAAGTGGACATAGGATGGGAGGCCAGGTGGCACCCATTTGGCAGCTAAGCTCTTCTTATCATTCTGTCTACCCCCTCAGCATTTCTACTTCTAACTAGCTTGAGCAACTCACCACTCAGCTGGCTAGACTCTGAAAAAGGCCTAAACCCAGAACCCAGTTTAGGACTGAAAATTCCACTTGGTGACAGGTAGCTTGGGGATAATGTTTTTCTTGTTGCATCATTTTTGTTTCTGCAACTACTAAGTACCTTTAATGCTCCAAGATTAAGTGTCCTATTCCATAAAGCCCTCCAAATCTTTTTATTGTCAATGGAATTGCTCTTGGGAATAAAGAAATGCAAAACTCTAGAAATTGTGGTTCAGAGATGAAACCTTTTATTAGACCAACTAAGAAATCACAGAAAACGTATCTCTTTCTACAAGCTTTTGGGTACACACGCCCTCCCTCAGACTTAGGGAAAAGTAAAGATTGTAAAAAGTCCCCCATAGGTAGAAAATAAACTTCATTTTTGCACAAAGGAAGCTGAAGGTGGAAGTCTGCTCCTCTTGTTCCATGAAGTGTCTGTGAGTTGCTCTTTAATAAGGCAGCATTCCTTCCCTGGTGGTGTCAGATGACAAAAAGGCAGGGAGGTGTTTGGTAACTTCCATGTTTCAGGGATGTATTTGGTAACTGTGTTGGTCTGAGACAAAAAAGAAATGCAAAACTCTAGCACTCTTGGTTCAGAGATGATACCTTTTATTAGACCAACTAAGAAAGGGCAAAAAAATATCTTTTTCTCCAAGCTTTTGGGCACACACACCCTTCCTTAGGCTCAGGGAGAATTAAAGATGGTAAAAAGTCCCCATAGATGCATTCTGGAATACATTCAGAACCAACTGGAGTCAAAGGAAAGAATCTCAGGGTTAACATGTGTTGCCCTGTGGGGTCTGGCCAACACTCAGGATCTCAGTATCACGCTGTTAGACAGGAGGGAGTGGTGTACCGTTGCACATGCACACACTCAAAAATCAATTAGGTGCATACACCCACACACTACCAACTCAGGCACACATACACATCCAAAATTACCAGCCTAGGCACATACACACCTATTACCAATTCAAGCTCATACACACTCATACAACAATCAGTTGTCAATACCCACACACTCAGTACACATACACAGATCACTAATTCGTATATCACGCACACAATGACATATATATATTTTCACCAGTTCACACGCATACCACCCACCTACACATGCACACAGGTGAGTTCCTAACTTGGATGGTACAGTGTGTGTCTATCTGTGCTTGGGGTATTTGGGATACCTGGGGGAAGGTTAAGGTGAGAGACAGTGAAAGTGTAGGGAGTGAAAGTGTTGGGAGTGAAAGTTGCCAGGACTAGGAATAGAACCAGTAGACTAGAGAGAAATTGGGCTGAGGAACTGAGCCTTGGGGTTACTCAAGGTCACTGGTTCTGGGGTGGAAGCAAGGGAAAAAGCCCAGTGGCAAGGAGGAGAGAGCCTGGAAAGAGAGAGGGAGAAGGCTGGGAGGTTGGGGCTGGAAACTGAGGCTGAAAGCTGGGAGATATGGGGGGCAGATAAGTGGTAGCAAGGAGGAAACAATCAGGAAACAGACAAAAACCCAACTTGGGGTTTCAAAATAATTGGTTTATTAGACAACACACTACACAGCCCTATCAAGTTATTGGTTCCTACACATACACACACACACACACACACACACACACACACAAAAGCACTTACAATGGCAGCAGGAGAAAGATACTAAGTGGAAGGGTTAGAGTCCAGGTAGGGAAGAAAAACAGAGTTTGCTTGGGGAAGGAAGGTGAGTGATAGCTGTGAGTTGAGCTTCAGGCTGTGAGTTGATCCTCAATGGCCAGTCAGGGTCTTCTTCAGCAAGGTGTTGTCCAGAGGGGGTTTGCCGGCATGGCCTCTGGGTGGATAGATGGTGTGGCATGGTGTTGGTCCAGATGGAGAGGGCATCCCACTGGGTCTGTCTTTACTGCCCCCTTTTATCAGGGCCGACCTTCTATGACCCTCGTGGGACATGGCAAGGGTCAGCCCCTGATGTACTGAGCATGTGCATTCCAGGTGAGGACATGCAGTTTCAGGTGTCTGTAATAGTGAGTTGCCTGGTTTCTGCAGCAGTCTTTGTCTTCCAAATCTTGAACCAGGGAGGGTCAATGCAGCGTGGTGGTTGGGTTGTCGAGTTGATGGTTCAGTCATTCAGAGGGAACTATTTTTAGACCTACTGCCATTGTCTCTCAAGCACCCTCATTCATCCCCATTCATTCAGGAGCCAATTTACATAGGAGGGATAGGTATGAGTCATAGGTTACAACATACTTACACAACAGGGAATAGGGACAAGATGGGAACAAGATGGGAACCTGACACAAAACGGATACTTGACATCACTCATGCCAACCCACACTGCAGGCCTAAATCATACAATGTTAATACGAAACAATAAAAATAAATGCACAAATGATAGGAATACAATATAATGCAATATAAAACAGTAAAAACCAATACAAACATAACAGAACACTATTTATAATACAAAAAGGGGCTTATTACAATGTGAGAGTATAAGAACTTAGTTTACCTAGTACTACTTGTAATCACTTATAAGGGGTAGAGAGGGCAGGGAGAGTCAGAAATGGTTAGGGGAAGGGGAGGGAATGTATTTTTTAAATTAAAAAAAGAGAAAAACTGGGGGTTTTGCTACGTAGTAAAGAAAAACTGGGGGGGGGTTACTACACTGTCGCAGGGCACCTTAGTGCCTGCTCCTAAGAGAGGAGAAACTGCCAGGGAGAGAACCCTGGCAGAGCCAATTGAGCGCAGCTGCGGGTTGCTGGAGCAACTGAGGGGAAACAGCTGCCTGTAGGAGGCAGGGCCTGGCCCTTATAAAGCTCAGGGCTGAGACCAGGCTGGCAGTTCTCTGCCAGCAGCCAGAGAGGCAGGAGCTCCCTCAGCCGAGATATGGGAAGGAGCCTGAGTTGCAAGTACAGCTCATGATAGCCCTGGAGGCTCGAGCTATGATACTGAGTTATGGCCATGCGGCTTGTGGTTATGTTACAGCCTAGGGGCTTGTGGTTTTGCGTTGTGTTTGTGTTATTACACCCGGAGGCTTGGGTGAGGCTGTAGGGGTTGGAGGAGGCCTCAATCACAGGGACCCCAGAGAGTGTGGGGTGCCCTAGCGCCAAGAGGGCGCATTATTTTCATAGCGCCAGGGAAGGCGCAGCTCGCACGCCAGTGCATGAGCAACTGGCGGCTAGGAGCGCAGCCAGTGGGTCGCGGGCGCAACCGGTAGGTTGCAGACAGGGGACCGAGACCCCGGATTGCGTGCAGGGTACATAGACCCCAGCCCCAGGGAGAGGGGCAATCTGATTGAGAAGCCCCGTGCGGGCACGGCGAGCCCCAAAGAGGGGGAGCGCCAGTATATATGATTGAGAAGCCCCGTGGGGGCGCGGCGAGCCCCAAAGAGGGGGAGCGCCATTGTATATGATTGAGAAGCCCCGTTGGGGCGCGGCGAGCCCCAAAGAGGGGAAGCGCCATACTGAGGAGCCCTAGAGAGAGGGGCAATTACTGAGGAGCCCGAGACGGGCATAGCGAGCCCGGCCGCAGGCTAGTGCGGTAACACCCCTCAGACTGAGGCAGGGCGCTGCGGTTGCCCCGAGAAGATAGGGAGTAGCAGCGCGGTGAGCCAGGGTCAGAGAGGGTGCCCGTGCGGTTGGCCCATAGGACCGGAGGCCCGCTAGAGAGTCCCTGAGCGGAACCA